>NW_025766448.1:1375000-1428650 GCF_003918875.1 Haliotis rubra
AAATCAAGTAGATACTAAATATATGGATTCTGTGTCCACCTGTGTTCATCCCATGCCCAACTCAACCCAGCCCTGCAGGAACCGGGTGTGACACGCAGCAGGTGGGTCTTGGCACTGTGTCACGTATACGTACGTGTTTCTACTATGTGACACGTGACAATGCCGTATCCACAACACAATACTGTATCCTTACTCCTCCGTGTCACGATGACCTTGCGCGATGTTTTAGATTGTTGACTACACTCGAGTGTTCGTGCCGGGTCAGCCCATTTCTGGTGTCCCCCGCCGTGATGTTGCTGGAATATTGCTAAAAGCGGCGTAAAACCAAACTCAGTCAGTCGTGCCGGTTCGCTGTTTACAAAGCAATCAATGTTAAAAAAATCGTCCTCTGTTTCATTTACCGTATTTCCTCTGTTGAACTCCAATACACATTGGTCTGTATAACAGGCGAATTTCAGCAGTGTACAGTAGTAGGTCTATATGAATAGACAACAAGATATTCCCTCCCCCATGTGTTATCTACCGCCCCGACATCGTTCATAAGTTATGGCTATGAGGGGTGAGGATTTTAAGTGGGTGGGGTGTCACCCATTTTGTTCTGGGGGTGGTGGTGGTGGTGGTAGGGAGTGTGTCATTAATTTTTACCTAATACTATTTAAAAAAATTGAATTTGTACACGACTTGCAAGGGGAGGGGGGTGCCACTTTGTACAGAAAGTTTAGAGAGGACGGGGGCATTCACATTCTACAGTCATGCTTCCCCATACGAATCATCATCATCATCATCATCATCATCATCATCATCACACACACACACACACACACACACACACACACACATACATACATTATGAACGGTCCCTAAATGTTATAATATGTGTATGACGATATCCAAACAGGTTACGCGGCTTTCACAGGAACAGTTCAGGATGGCGAACATGGTCGGAGACTGGAAACTTGTGCCGGAGTTGACCACTGGCCATGATGAGTTTGCTAAAGCAATGGGTAGGTACCGTCTATTCTCTTCAACTGTGATCCCTTTTTACAACGTTATCAGAACACGTCCAAAGTCGCCAAAACATCGATACCCTGGCCCCATGGGTACAATGTGTAAAGCGGCGTAAAACAAAACTCACTCACTACTCTTCAACTGTGGTCATTTTTACAATTTCAAATACATGAAAACGTGTCTTAGGTTTTCGAAATATGTTTTCTGAGAGGTCTGAGGGTGATATACCATGACTGCCGGACGTGACAAAACATTGCAAGTAAGTGAGTTAACTTTTACGCCGTTTTAGCAATATTCCAACAATATCACGGCGGTGGACAATAGAAATGGGCTTAACACATTGTACCAATGTGGGGAATGGAACCCGGGTCTTCGGCTGAGTGAGTGAGTGAGTTCAGTTTTACGCCATTTTAGCAACAGTGCAGTAATATCACGGCGGGGGACACCAGAAATGTCACTAATTGTTCCCATGTGTGGACTCGAACCCGGGTCTTCGCCTTTACAAGCGAACGCTTTAACCACTAGGCTACCCAAAACATTACAAACGTTATCTGAACGTTACAAGGATGAGTGAGTGAGTGAGTTTAGGGTTATAGTCGCATCGGCAGTATTTCACCTTGAGTGTGTACTCTCGCAGTTCACATGTGGTCAGCGGAGACAGGGGCGGATCCATGGTTTTGAAGAAAGGGGTGTGGGGTGTGTGTGGGTGTGTGCACACATGGATCCAGAATTACGGAAGGGGGTGGGTGCACATGGATGCAGGATTGGAGAAGGGGGGTGCACATGGATCCAGGATTTTGGAGAAGAGGGGTGCTCGTGAATCAGAGATTTTGGAGGAAGGGGGCTGCATATGGATCAAGGATTACGGAGAGGGCGGTGGGGGTGCACATGGATCCAGACTTTGGAGAAGGGTGTTACATAAATCATGAAGTCCAAAGGTTAGGGGGAAATGCTCCTCAGGGAAAATCTTTTCGGGGGAGGTGCGTGCGTGCGTGCGTGCGTGCGTGCGGGTGTGATCATGACATGAACTTCAATCGTTAATGTAGACCGTGAATGTAACCGACATTGATATATACACATTGATAAGGCGACATTTTTACCAATCGTCGAATTGTACTGACCCGTTCTGATGTTTACGTCTCCACACTGTTCCAGGTCAAAATATATCACATTGTATTTCTTCACAAAAATTGTGTTTAAAATGCGACAGAAATACAATTGTCAAATTTGTTGCACATTGGTGTTCTAAACATCTTCGCTTTGTTTAAAAATGACGTCAACGCGACATTTTAGGATTTTCTAGAATTTTGGAAAATTTGTTCCAGGAATGTCAGATGCAGAACGCGAGGCAACTCGCAACCTCGTGTACACCTTCCATCTGTCACGTGACGGTGAGGAATGGTACATGAAGGTGGTCACTGAAACTGGCGTCGTGTTTGTTGACATCAAGTTCAAGATGGACGTGCCCTTCTCCTATCTCAGTCTCGACAAGACCACCAAACTGACGGTGGGTTGTATGCTAATGTATCTTGTTATAGCAAGCAAGAGGTTTGTAGTGTTACGGACCTTAGGCTGTCGTCACATGATGGTATTTCCGTTTCGTCCTTATCATGATATTGTGTCAGGATTGTCTCGGACGATGATCAAGTGTAAAGGAATTTAAGAGCCTTTAACTTGATAAGTCTTCGAACGTTTTCATATGACAACTGTAGTGAGTGGGTTTGGTTTTACGCCGCACTCAGCAATATTCCAGCTATATGGCGGCGGTCTGTAAATAATCAAGTCTGGACTAGACAAGCCAGTGATCTACATCATGAGCATCGATTTGCGCAATTGAGATACGATGACATACATGTGTCAACCAAGTCAGCGAGCCTGACCACCTGATCACGTTAGTCGCCTCAAGATTACGGCAAGCATGGGTTACTGAAGATCAATCTAACTCGGAGTTATGACGACTGTATGGGAGTTTTATTTTGAGTACGTTTGATTAACGACGGCCTAGCCTGTTGCATCTTACTGTTGTTTCCGGGGGCGGTGGCGCCTGGTTGCGATCAATCAATCAATCAATCAATCAATCTTTATTCTCTTTTAACCACCCACGGTGGTACAAGAGCATAGGATATATAGTATACATAAATTTAATTGCATTGTTGGAAGGTCGTTGCATAATTTACAGTTTTTGCGTAGCTTTAACACGGTTATTGATAATAGATATAAACTTTGATAAACACCTGAGTTCGATTCTCCACATGAGTACAATGTGTGAAGCCTATTTCTATTTCCGGGTTATTGCTAAAAACGGCTTGAAACAATACTCGCTGTTGTTCAAGACTCAGAGTGATGTAGTTGACACAGGCACCATATACCTGTGTATGGTCTTTGGTTTAGGATTACAAATTTTCAGTCTCCCAGTAGAACATGAACTTGTGAATGGTTAAAGAAATGGGCTTCACACAATGAACTTGTGAATGGTTAAATAGTAACCCAAACAAACCGCTATGAAATAATGTATTTCGCCCTGGCCTGTTTTTCACCAGAAACAGCTGTTTGCATATCACATCAATTTGATAATACAAGCTCGCTTCATTTTTCAGCCCATTGTAATGCCCCATGACTGTTCATGTCCAAATTATTGTAATGTCGATATGAAATAATTTCATAGCACCTTGGACTTAAATGCAATTATGTACCACAAATTGTCAATGATAATCATTAAAATATTATGACATTATTAATTATCTACTGAAGTATAAACTGAATAAATTCCATTAATATAAATGATCCTCATTTTGAAATATGGCAACAAAAAAGGTTTAGTGAAACCCAAATGAGATTTTCTAATGTATACATGATCATTCGTCAAGCAAATTGGATGCAGTCACTGGAAGTGTGTGTTTTGTGGGAATATATTTTGAATAGTGCCAGAGTGATGTCGGCATAATGTATTTTTATTGAACTATAAAACAGTTACTGTTGGAGTTGAACATCTGACCGTATATTAACTACTCTTCAAAAGTGCGTTTTAAATGGTGTTAGATGTCTCCAGTATACAAATTTGATCAATATACATAAAACTAGTGATTTCACATGGTGGAAAGAGCTGTCAGATAATTGGGTTTAGCAAAAGCATTTTCGCGACTCCCCATCAAATAACGCACACTTAAAACTGGCAATATGCAATTTATTTTTCCCGAAAACTTTGGCGACAACGCACCAACAGGGATACATTTTTCCGTGATTTTTTTTGTTGTCAGAGGCAACATGTCATGCACGCGCAAGGCATCCCAGTAGAACTGTATAGAAATCGCAAAACAGTCTGACCAAGAACACCATGGGTCGTGGAAGAAGTTTAAGCTAAGACCAACGTCACCACGGAATTGCTTTACTTCAGGATGGCAGATCACAGCGATACGTGGCCAGACGACTTGGGGTTTCACAGAAAGCCATTTCAAACCTGTGGATCCGTTATCAACAAACGAAATCCGTGAGGGATAGGCCCTGATCCGGTATCCCCAAAGTTATAACAAGACGGGACGATCGGTACCCCGCCGGGGTGGAAATAACCCATTGCCCGACGTCCGTGTCCAGTGTTGTTGTCTGTCGGGCAATCTAATTTGTATATCACGTTGTACCGGTGTCCAGTTGACTTTCCAATGTTAATTATATTGTTTATTTAAAAGATCAACAAGAAAATCAGCCGGTATAGTGGAAAATTTACCAGGCCAAGTGATTTTACATGTGCCACTGTACCAGAGTACACTAGCAATGTTAAAGTTATTTCCACCCTGGACCCCCCGTTTAACAGCTCTCCGGGAAAGGCACGCGACAGCTAGAGTTCCCCGAGACAGACTACACAGTGTAGTAGGGACCCGTGTTTCACTGTCCACTGTACGACGTCGCCTACTGTCACACGGCATCAGATCACGACGTCCTGCCGTCAGACCTCCTCTCAAGCCTAAACATAGACAGAACCGTTTGGCTTTTGCAAATGAACACATCGGCTGGGGTGATCGCAGATGGTCCAAAGTTCTCTTCAGCGATTCAACTTGCATTTTAATGATGGCCGTAATCCTGTCTACCGACGACAAGGTGAAAAGTTTAATACATTGCCTTCGTGGAGCATGACCGATTCGGAGGTGGTTCCGTAATGGTCTGTGGTGGGATCTCCATGCGTTCTGAGATCGATCTCGTCGTTGTACTAGATAGTTTAACTGGTCAGAAATACAGAGACAACATCATTATTCCAGTTGTCGTTCCGTTCATGAGGGCCATGAGTGGGCGTCCTGAGTTTCGAAATGATAACCCACGTCCACATCGAGCCAGAATTGTGAATGAATGCTTGCAACGTTATCGGATCAACCGTATGGAATGGCCAGTACTGTCTCCAGGCCTGAATCCTATCGAGCATGTTTGGGACATGTTGGGACGTCGAGTGTATGGACGTGTGTCGCGACCTGCCACCCTGAGTGACCTTGAGACCGCATTGTTTCAAAAAATGGCAGAACATTTTCCAGCGTGACATTCGGAAGCTGAGACGTTGTAGGCGTGTATCGTGGCTAGGGGTGTCCATACTCCTTGTTAGTGAGAACTGGATGTGACGTTTTTGATAGTCTCCACTTCAGTGCAATAACTCGTGGATTGAAAGAAAATTCATCTGTTTTTCGTCATTAAAATTATTAAATGGACACATTTTCCCGTTTTTTTTGTCACATGTCCTCTATTCTAACATTGCAAATGTTGATCTCTGTAGTTTCCTGAACACTGAGTCTAAACTTTTGAGTGAGTGAGTGAGTGAGTTAAGATTTAAGTCACATCGGCAATATTTCAGCCATATCGTGACTGAAACTAGTTCTAAATTCATAATACATACATATAATATATACAACCCTGTCAACGAAGGACAGTAAAACCACTAGATTATCACAGATTGAGTTAAAACAAGCTAGCATATATCTTTAAAAGTAGAACATTATTTCTGGACAATACAATGTAAAACTGGGCTAAAGATTCTAAACTTTTGAAGAGAAGTATATATAAGTAATACGTCACCTGTATATCTGCTTAAAGTGCATTCAAATTAATGTTTCAGAGCCTCATCACTCTGCAAAACGAGCACTTTCTCGAGAAGATGACTTCAGAGAAGAACGGGGTCGTCATGCACTGGGACGTGGACACCTACAGAGATGGGGACTTCGTTATTACCGTAAGTCAGTTCGACCGATCAGCCTTCGTTAGTGCACTGCATTCCTCCCTCCCTCGTGTTTGGGTTGTTGTCACTATTTTAAACCAGCCAATCAGGACACCACCTGGTTGCTGCACGTCGGAAACTGTCGAGTGTTCTGACCAATGAGCTTTTCAGAAAGCAGCAAAAAAGTAATATTTCTCATACAACGTGTATCGTTGTCTAACAGGCATGTACTCGACATATTGCTTCACCACTCGACAACGGCGATATGCATGCACGAAGTAGGGATCTTTGGTCTCCATTCGATCACCAGCCTGATTTCATTGTTGGTCTTAAATAGACACATCAATACTGCACCGCCCCCTATCGGTAGTGTTGATGAAGGATCTAGCGCCTACAACCCACGAGGTACAGACGGTGACGTCCATGTTGTTGGACATACAGCTGTACTGACATACAGACGTACCTGGTTGAGTTATCATAATACAATTCCTATTTTTTTATTATGTATGTTATGTCTACAAACATTATTATTTAAATTCTCGCACCCTGACAACCCACAAGGAACACCCTCCATATTCGTGTCTCTCTGAGCCCAAGGCGTGTCCATTTCTGAAAAGCCTTCCGAAACCTTCCTGGATACCTTTCCATTGTTGCTGACGTTTCTGTTCACAGGCTCAGACCAAGGATGGTGCAACGGAGATACAGAAACTGAAGAAAGTCTAAATTTAGTTCAGTCTTGGGCCCGCTTCTTAAGTGACTTACGACATCTTCACATGCGTCACACATTTCAGTTCTATTATGCCTGTAGCGACGTAGACACGGCATATATCATTTCTTGTGTAGCTGGTTGAAGGACCTTGAGCATTCCTTGAGTCAGTCCTACAGTCAGTCCTACAGCCGGTCCTACAGTCAGTCCTACAGTCGGTCCTACTGTCGGTCCTACAGTCGGTCCTACAGTCAGTCCTACAGTCGGTCCTACTGTCAGTCCTACAGTCAGTCCTACAGTCAGTCCTACAGACACAAATGCTTGGCTGGATAGTTTGCCATGACATGAGCCCCAACACCTTCCCCATCTTTGATTCTGCTACTGATGCTTATATAACTGTCCTTTACTACTACTACTGCTGTTGTTGTTGCTGCTGCTGTAACCGTTATTACTGATACTGATACTACTACAACTAAACAAAACGTGATACTCCCTCACTGAACTGCTGCCACCACCACCACCACTACTACTACTACTACTACTACTAGCGGCGGTGGGGTAGCCTAATGGTTAAAGCGTTCACTCGTCACGCCGAAGACCCGGGTTCGAGTCTCCACATGGGTATAATGTGTGAAGCCCATTTCTGGTGTCCCCACCGTGATATTGCTGGAATATTGCTAAAAGCGGCTCACTCACTCACTACTACTACCGCCATCACCAATTCATCGCACTGGACTACTACTGTGAGTAGCGAAAGGCGAACTCCCTCACTACTACTAGCGCTGCTGCTGCTACTACTACTACTACTTCTTCTACTACTACTACTACTACTACTACTACTACTACTCCTACTACTGTTACTACTACTACTACTACTACATCCGCTGTGATAGCGCTGGAATACTAATCTAAGTGACATACAAGTAGCGCTGCTGCTGCTTTTACTACTACTGTTGCTGCTGCTACTACTTCTACTACTACTGCTGTTACTGCTACTGTTGCTGCTGCTACTGCTGCCAATGAGCAATCGAGCAGATGTCTACAACTACAGATGTTATTTTCTTACTGTATATTGTATATCATATATCGAGTTGAACTCATTAAACTGTTCATGAACTATTTGTTTTCTCTCACTTCTCGGACTATGTCCATCCATGTTTCAGATTGGTAATATAATAAAGAAATGAGTATTGCTGTGTCCCGCTCTCAGCATTTTCCAACTCTGCGAATGTTTCTGATGCGACGTAAAACAATATTCACTCACTAGCATATTCCAGCAATAGAACTACGAGAGATACAGACATAGGGTGCACTCATACTTAAAGCACAAGGCTGCCCCTACAACATACAGGTCAAGGACGGTCATTACTCCAAGAATGGCCAAAGATGTAGCGGTGGTGAGGTAGTCTAGTTCTTAAAGTGTTTGCAGGGCGGTGGGGTAGCATCGTGGTTAAAGCGTCCGCTCGTCACGCCGAAGACCCGGGTTCAATTTCCCCATGGGTTACAATGTGTGAAGCCCATTTCTGGTGTCCCCGCTGTGATTTTGATGGAATATTGCTTAAAGCGGCTTAAAAGCATATTTACTCACTCACTCACTTACTCACTTAAAGTGTTTGCTCGTCATGCCGAAGATCCGGGTTAGATTCTCAACATGAGAGTCATGAAATTGTTGGAATTTGCCAAAAGCGGCGAAAAAGATACTCACGCCCTCATAAATCAATATTAATCAATCCATCAATCTAGCGATAGTTCATATGGCCTGGGTTGTATGTCATTGTAGTACACTTCCTTGACCAGTTGATGTGATGGCAGACACGGCCAAGGGAGATAACCAATTAAGGTTATAAGTGTCATATACAGTAATTAATTGCCTGACAAGTCAATGTTCAATGCGGAAGTGATAAGGATTAGATAGAATACAGATTAGATAAGTACAATAAAGTGAGTGAGTGAGTGAGTTAGAATTTAACGTCACATCGGCAATATTTCAGCCATATCCTGACGAGAAATGTTTTACATAAACAATAAATTAAAGTTGCTAAATAATCAGTCATCGAAGGACTGTAAAATAACTTGAGTATCACAGATGGAGTCTAAAACTAGCATGAACATGTAAAACTATTTTATTTACGAAGACAATACAATATAAAAACGGGCTATAGATGGCCAACAACTGAAGGTAGATCACCATTAGGGGTGTCACGATACACCAATCTCACGATACGATACGTATCACGATTTTAAGGTCACGATACGATACGTATCGCGATACATAATTTTCGCGCCTTTTCATAGCATTACCTTACCGGCAACGTAGGCGCTCGCTGATTGGTCCATCAAAATAGTCTAGCCAATCACAAAAGCTGTTAGTTTCCAACCTATTTTTTAAGTAAAGCTAGCTACATCTATTTATCGGAGCCGTCTCGTATAATTTTACTATCAAGACTTCGAAGGAGATGGATATAGCATAAAAATTTGAATCGATAAAGTTTTAAAATAGGAATCGATACACGTAAGCATGTATCGCGTATCGTATCGTCAGTAAAAATGTATCGATGCATCGATACATTCGCGTATCGCGACACCCCTAATCACCATACTAGGACAGTACAATAAAGTCTCACATGTCTTGACTACATAGTTTTACTTTTTTAAATATTTGAACGATGGCTGTCGTGAATTAGTCCCTATAACAATATGATGTATTAACTATTTTAAAATTGAAAATTGCGGTGGTGCTTAACTTTTGTTGTATTGTTTGTATATTATATCAGTAATAAGTTTATTTCATACATGATAGCACATACAGCCATACACAACGTACACCCCTTCAAACACCATACACATGATAAATACGACCACACATACACACATACACACATCCATCAATACATGCACATGCATGTATGCATACACACACATATACATACACACATATATACACTCCAAAAAGAAACGCATAAAGGAATTTCAACTGTATTTTTATTTTGAAACATCTTGTAGGCTTTATGAGTCAATGAAATATAGCGAAATTGCACACTGGGAATGCAGACTTATCCGTCTTTGGCACCAACTCGAGGAAAGTCAGTTTGAGTGTCATATGGAGACGTGTGGTGGCGCTGAAGTCAATACCTCGTGTGACCACCGTGGGCATCCAGAACTGCACGGCATCGTCTCGGCATCGAACGAATAAGTCTCAGAATCTCGTGTTGCCCAATCGCAGCCCACTCTGCCTGTAGTGCCTGTGCGAGTTGCTGAAGTGTCTGGGGCCGAGGGTTACGGCGTCTTACCCGTCTGTCCAGGGCATCCCACAGATGTTCGATCGGGTTTAAGTCCGGTGATCTTGAGGGGCCAGGGGAGCACATTGATGTTGTGGTTCTGGAGGAAGTCTCTAGTGTGACGTGCTGTGTGGGGCCTGGCATTGTCCTGTTGAAACAACTCCCTCTGGCGATCAATGATTTGAAGGAGGTGTGGGCGTAGGATTTCGTCACAGTACCGTTGAGCTGTCAGGTTGCCCTGGATCATCACCAAATCACTTCTCCTACGGCGGGTGATCGCTCCCCACATCATAACACTGACCTGGCCGAATCTGTCCACCTGGGGAACGCAAGCGTCGGCGAAACGTTCACGTCGACGTCTGTACACCCGCATTCTTCCATCCCGTCGTTCCAATAGAAATCGTGATTCATCACTGAACCAGATTTTACGCCAATTCGGTAGGTTCCAGGACTGAATGCTGGTGCACCATTGAACTTGATGTCGACGATGTTGTTGTCGAAGCACTGGGCCAAAATAAGGTCTTTTGGCACGTAAACCAGCCTCTCTCAACCTGTTCCTGATGGTCTGTGCAGAAAGCGTCCTCAATCCGGGTATTTGTCAAGCGGTACTGGTCGCCGTAGCTGTTCGATGACGCAGATGATGTACCCGGATGTAGCGATCCTGCGCCGCAGTGGACGCTCGAGGTCGCCCACTACGAGGGGCAGCTGCTACCGCATTCTGCCGGCGATATCTCTCCCAGATCCGTGAAATGGTGCTTTGGTGAACATTCATGCGTCGGGCAACTGCACGCGTGCGTGCGTGCGTGCGTGTGTGCGTGTGTGCGTGTGTGCGTGCGTGTGTGCGTGTGTGTGCTCCCAAAACATGTCATGTGGCAATAAATAAAAACTTGATTCATTTTACAAAAGCTTTTGCTCTCTTTGTGAGTCCTATGGTGTTTATGTTTTCAAACCACCGTGAAAGATCCGTATTTAAAAGCATGATTTTCAATTTCTGCGTGTAGTGTCACAGAATACACAATTCACATGCAATGCTCGTGAAAGTTGGGGATCAGATAGTCTCAATGGTGGGTATAAAAGGTTGATCGCTGTCTGTCGATTAGTCACTGTATTTGGAATATTGTTGACGAACGCAAAATGCCGCGTCTAAGTGAAGCCAACCGTCATATCTCACAAAGAGAGCAAAACCTTTTTGTAAAATGAATCACGTTTTTATTTATTGCTACATGACATTTTTGGGAGCACGCACGCACGCACGCACGAACGCACGCACGCACGCACGCACACACGCACGCACACACACACACACACACGTTTTCTAACGTGATGACACTGTAAAAATAGAATGCATTTAAAACGTCGTACATACAAACACGTGAATGGTCTCTACTTAGTTGTAATGTTAGTCACATGCAATATCACACCACAAAACGGCGAGCAAACAATGTTTTGAAGGCGTCAAATGCGCGCATACATCATTCACTCACTCATACAAACACGCACGCACGAACGCGGTCACACGCGCGCGCGCGCACCACACACACACACACACACACACACACAATCAAACAAATGCTTACATACTCTCTGAGGTCAATACTAGTTGTCCTAATGCTGTTGATGAGATATTTGTTTTTTGTCTGACTGTGACAAGTTGTGGGGTCGTGTGCAGAAGGTGATCGGAAAAAGTCATAGAAAAAGTCATAGGAAAAATGTCATGGGAAAGAATAGTTGTCAGAAAAATAACTATTATAAAATATCCTTTTCTCCAGTTTTTACTTTGTTTATACTGTTATTTTCTTAATACTATTTCAGTTCATCGTCAGAAATATAAACATCCTGTTTATACTGTATTTTATAAATACTATTTTACTTTCATCAGAGAAAACTAATTCAACAAGAAAAAGTTATAAAACGCCCTGTTCTGCATTTACTTTGTATATCCTGTTTCACTTTCAAGTTAATTATTCACACACTGTAAGCAACTGGATTTTATCAAAACAGGAGAAATGAATATTTTAGTACTTATTTAGTTCTTAAAGGATTATGGGATTGATGTAGTGCTGTTGCTGATGATAGTGTTGTGATCTGTTCATTCTATGATGTCAAATATTATAATGGAATAATTACATTAATTGTATAAGATAGGTTCAAATGTGGTTCAGAGAAATTTATGTAGTGCTGTTGATGATAATATTGTTCTAACTTGTTGAATAAATATATTACCAATATTGACTTTTTGAGTTTATGACTCTTTTTCCTATGACTTTTTCCTATGACATGTTTTCCCTCAACCGTGGAGACACGTATTAGACTGGTTCCCGCAGCCGACAGAAGCAAGAGCAGAGACACCAAGCGGTGTCTCCGGGCAACAGTCAGAGGCCGTGTTGTCACGCGAGGCTTTGTGTTGTGCCCTTCTGTGGAGCTCTTAGTCCTATACGTTACCGGGCGAAAACCGAAAGTGAAGCGTTGGTCGATTTTTTCACACACTTGTCAGTGTCTTTTCTCTTCTACGTATTTTAATATGTAAATGTAAAACGCGATGACCGTGAGCTGTTAGACACGAGGACAGTTTGGTCCCTCCTTTTAAAGTGTAAATCAAGTAGATTCTAAATAAATGAATGAATTCTGTGTCCACCTGTGTTCATCCAATGCCCAACTCAACCCAGCCCTGCAGGAACCGGGTGTGACACGCAGCAGGTGGGTCTTGGCACTGTGTCACGTATACGTACGTGTTTCTACTATGTGACACGTGACAGTGCCGTATACTATCCACAACACAACACTGTATCCGTGTCACGAGGGCGGTGGGTAGCCTAGTGGTTAAAGCGTTCGCTGGGTCAACGCCGAAGACCCGGGTTCGATTCCCCACATGGGTACAATGTGTGAAGCCCATTGCTAAAAGCGGCGTAAAACCATACTCACTCACTCCGTGTCCTTGCACGATGTTTCAGATTGTTGACTACACACGAGTGTTCGTGCCGGGTCGCTGTTTACAAAGCAATCAATCTAAAACAAATCGTCCTCTGTTTCATATACCGTATTTCCTCTGTTGAACTCCAGTACACATTGGTCTGTATGACAGGCGAATTTCAGCAGTGTACAGTAGTAGGTCTATATGAATAGACAACACGATATTCCCTCCCCCCGATGTGTTAACTTTATCTACCGCCCCGACATCGTTCATAATTTATGGCTTTTACCATGACCATGACCCGGAAGCGAAATAGGAGAATATAGTGCCTTGTTTAAATGGGCTGTTCTGTCTGTGCTAATTTTTTTTCAGGGTGATTTGTGGTAGCTTAAATGGAAGGTGAGGCATTGTACTTTATTGCAATAATGTTTTGGTCCACAATCTGCACATGGTATTGACACCAGCCTTCCACGATTTGACCCCAAGTTCAAGGTTGTTTAGTGTGTTTCGGGCTCAAAGAAACCTCCGGTGGCCATTGTTTACAGTGGATACAACAAAATTGAGGTGGTCGACCCAGGCCGATATTTTGCTGGTTAAGTGACAAGTGGCAGGTTGGTCAGCATGCAACAGGAAAACAGCCTACGATCGATATTTATTATGGTGGACTGGCATGTAACTGTACATAGCCAACAAGGAAAATAATTGTGGTTTGAGGCCAGGGGTGTCACTTACTTTGTATAGAAATTTGAGGGACGGGGGTGCATTCACATTGTACAGTCATGCTTCTCCATAACACACACACACACACACACACACACACACACACACACACACACACACACACACACACACACACACACACACACACACACACACACACACACACACACACACACACACACACACACACACACACATTATGAACGGTCCCTAAATGTTTTAATATATGTGTATGACGATATCCGAACAGATTACGCGGCTTTCACAGGAACAGTTCAGGATGGCGAACATGGTCGGAGACTGGAAACTTGTGCCGGAGTTGACCACTGGCCATGATGAGTTTGCTAAAGCAATGGGTAGGTACCCTCTATTCTCTTGAACTGTGATCCCTTTTTACAACGTTATCAGAACACGTCCAAAGTCGCCAAAACATCGATACCCTGGCCCCATGGGTACAATGTGTAAAGCGGCGTAAAACAAAACTCACTCACTACTCATTTTACAATTTCAAATACATGAAAACGTGTCTTAGGTTTTCGAAATATGTTTTATGAGAGGTCTGAGGGTGATATACCATGACTGCCGGACGTGATAAAACATTGCAAATAAGTGAGTTAACTTTACGCCGTTTTAGCGTTTGGGGAATGGAACCAGGTCTTCGGCTGAGTGAGTGAGTGAGTTCAGTTTTACACCGTTTTAGCAACAGTGCAGTTATATCACGGCGGGGGACACCAGAAATGTCACTAATTGTTCCCATGTGTGGACTCGAACCCGGGTCTTCGCCTTAACAAGCGAACGCTTTAACCACTAGGCTACCCCAAAACATTACAAACGTTATCTGAACGTTACAAGGATGAGTGAGTGAGTTTAGGGTTATAGTCGCATCGGCAGTATTTCACCTTGAGTGCGTCCAAAGGTTAGGGAGGATTGCTCCTCAGGGAAAATCTTTTCGGGGAGGTGTGTGCGTGCGTGCGTGCGTGCGTGTGTGTGTGATCATGACATGAACTTCAATCGTTAATGTAGACCGTGAATGTAACCGACATTGATATATACACATTGATAAGGCGACATTTTTACCAATCGTGTACTGACCCGTTCTGATGTTTACGTCTCCACATTGTTCCAGGTCAAAATATATCACATTGTTGGATTGTATTTCTTCACAAGAATTGTGTTTAAAATGCGACAGAAATACAATTGTCAAATTTGTTGCACATTGGTGTTCTAAAAATCTTCGCTTTGTTTAAAAATGACGTCAACGCGACATTTTAGGATTTTCTAGAATTTTGGAAAATTTGTTCCAGGAATGTCAGATGCAGAACGCGAGGCAACTCGCAACCTCGTGTACACCTTCCATCTGTCACGTGACGGTGAGGAATGGTACATGAAGGTGGTCACTGAAACTGGCGTCGTGTTTGGTGACATCAAGTTCAAGATGGACGTGCCCTTCTCCTATCTCAGTCCCGACAAGACCACCAAACTGACGGTGGGTTGTATGCTAATGTATCTTGTTATAGCGAGCAAGAGGTTTGTAGTGTTACGGACCTTAGGCTGTCGTCACATGATGGTATTTCCGTTTCGTCCTTATCATGATATTGTGTCAGGATTGTCTCGGACGATGATCAAGTGTAAAGGAATTTAAGACAACTGTAGTGAGTGAGTTTGGTTTAATGCCGCACTCCGCAATATTCCAGCTATATGGCGGCGGTCTGTAAATAATCAAGTCTGGACTAGACAAGCCAGTGATCAACATCATGAGCATCGATCTGCGCAATTGAGATACAATTGATGTGTCAACCAAGTCAGCGAGCCTGACCACCTGATCCCGTTAGTCGCCTCAAGATTACGGCAAGCATGGGTTACTGAAGATCAATCTAATTTTTCCGTGATTTTTTTTTTTGTCAGAGGCAACATGTCATGCACGCGCAAGGCATCCCAGTATAACTGTATAGAAATCGCGATCGGTAGCCACAAAACAGTCTGACCAATAACACCATGGGTCGCGGAAGAAGTTTAAGCTAAGAACGTCACCACGGAATTGCTTTACTTCAGGATGGCAGATCACAGCGATACGTGGCCAGACGACTTGGGGTTTCACAGAAAGCTATAGTTTCCTAAACACTGAGTCTACACTTTTGAAGAGAAGTATATATCAGTAATACATCACCTGTATATCTGCTTAAAGTGCATTCAGATTAATGTTTCAGAACCTCATCACTCTACAAAACGAGCACTTTCTCGAGAAGATAACTTCAGAGAAGAACGGGGTCGTCATGCACTAGGACGAGGACACCTACAGAGATGGGGACTTCGTTATTATCGTAAGTCAGTTCGACCGATCAACCTTCGTTAGTACACTGCATTCCTCCCTCCCAAGTGTTTATGTTGTTGTCACTATTATAAACCAGCCAATCAGGACACCACCTGGTTGCTGCACGTCGGAAACTGTCGAGTGTTCTGACCAATGAGCTTTTCAGAAAGCAGCAAAAAAGTAATATTTCTCATACAACGTGTATCGTTGTCTAACAGGCATGTACTCGACATATTGCTTCACCACTCGACAACGGCGATATGCATGCACGAAGTAGGGATCTTTGGTCTCCATTCGATCACCAGCCTGATTTCATTGTTGGTCTTAAATAGACACATCAATACTGCACCGCCCCCTATCGGTAGTGTTGATGAAGGATCTAGCGCCTACAAACCCACGAGGTACAGACGGTGACGTCCATGTTGTTGGACATACAGCTGTACTGACATACAGACGTACCTGGTTGAGTTATCATAATACAATTCATGTTTTTGATTATGTATGTTATGTCTACAAACATTATTATTTAAATTCTCACACCCTGACAACCCACAAGGAACGCCCTCCATATTCGTGGCTCTCTGAGCCCAAGGCGTTTCCATTTCTGAAAAGCCTTCCGAAACCTTCCTGGATACATTTTCATTGTTGCTGATGTTTCTGTTCACAGGCTCCAGACCAAGGATGGTGCAACGGAGATACAGAAACTGAAGAAAGTCTAAATTTAGTTCAGTCTTGGGCCCGCTTCTTAAGTGACTTACGACATCTTCACATGCGTCACACATTTCAGTTCTATTATGCCTGTAGCGACGTAGACACGGCATATATCATTTCTTGTGTAGCTGGTTGAAGGACCTTGAGCATTCCTTGAGTCAGTCCTACAGTCAGTCCTACAGTCAGTCCTACAGACACAAATGCTTGGCTGGATAGTTTGCCATGACATGAGCCCCAACACCTTCCCCATCTTTGATTCTGCTACTGATGCTTATATAACTGTCCTTTACTACTACTACTGCTGTTGTTGTTGCTGCTGCTGTAACCGTTATTACTGATACTGATACTACTACAACTAAACAAAACGTGATACTCCCCTCACTGAACTGCTGCCACCACCACCACCACTACTACTACTACTACTACTACTACTACTACTACTACTACTACCACCACCACTACTACTACTACTACTACTACTAGCGGCGGTGGGGTAGCCTAATGGTTAAAGCGTTCACTCGTCACGCCGAAGACCCGGGTTCGAGTCTCCACATGGGTATAATGTGTGAAGCCCATTTCTGGTGTCCCCACCGTGATATTGCTGGAATATTGCTAAAAGCGGCTCACTCACTCACTCACCCACTCACTACTACTACTACCGCCATCACCAATTCATCGCACTGGACTACTACTGTGAGTAGTGAAAGGCGAACTCCCTCACTACTACTAGCGCTGCTGCTGCTGCTACTACTACTACTGTTACTACTACTACTACTACATCCGCTGTGATAGCGCTGGAATACTAATCTAAGTGACATACAAGTAGCACTGCTGCTGCTTTTACTACTACTGTTGCTGCTGCTACTACTTCTACTACCACTGCTGTTACTGCTACTGTTGCTGCTGCTACTGCTGCCAATGAGCAATCGAGCAGATGTCTACAACTACAGATGTTATTTTCTTATTGTATATTGTATATCATATATCGAGTGGAACTCATTAAACTGTTCATCAACTATTTGTTTTCTCTCACTTCTCGGACTATGTCCATCCATGTTTCAGATTGGTAATATAATAAAGAAATGAGTATTGCTGTGTCCCGCTCTCAGCATATTCCAACTCTGCGAATGTTTCTGATGCGACGTTAAACAATATTCACTCACTAGCATATTCCAGCACTAGCACTACGAGAGATACAGAATAGGGTGCACTCATACTTAAAGCATAAGGCTGCCCCTACAACATACAGGTCAAGGACGGTCATTACTCCAAGAATGTCCAAAGATGTAGCGGTGGTGGGGTATCATACGTGTTTTGACGAATGTTTGTGCTATGACGAATGTTCAAAATGCCATAAACACTAAACTGAGTGAGTGAGTTAATATTTAACGTCACATCGGCAATATTTCAGCCATATCGTGACGAGAACAATTAATTTTATGCATAATAAGCAATGGTAAACTATAAAACCCTGTCAACGAAGGACAGTAAAATAACTAGATCATCACAGATTCGAATTTAAAACTAGCAATCAAATCTAAAACAGTCTAACTATAGGACAATACAAGGTAAAAACAGGCTATATATTGCCAACAACTGAAGGTAGATCACCATACTAAACACTAAACTGAACCAGGTGAGTTTGAGCCTGAATTATCTCGACCAGTTGTACAGAAGATGACCATAGATGTTATTAGATGATTGGCCAAAGACTCCAAGTGGCCATGCCGTCATTTACTATGAACAAATCATTCAACCAAACTCACCAATATAGCCCGAATCCGCCTCTGTTTTTGGGACAATCCCGGACTCGACGAGGCATACACCAAATCAACCATCCAATGTTAATTTGGTTCATTCAATCCATTCTTCATTGAGAGTGGTCAGTGACTGTTGGCGTTAACATACGAGGATATTCTAGACTACCGAGTGCTGTACATGGTAAGGTAATTGTGTTCTCGTCGTGGATGTACTCTTGCATTGTCATATTGCCTATCACACTGTCTATAGTAGACGGATGGATTTTAAA
Organism: Haliotis rubra; assembly: GCF_003918875.1. Classification (NCBI taxonomy): domain Eukaryota; kingdom Metazoa; phylum Mollusca; class Gastropoda; order Lepetellida; family Haliotidae; genus Haliotis; species Haliotis rubra. Next base: position 1,393,866 of record NW_025766448.1, read on the forward strand.
ACTGTGTTGATGATCAAGTGTTCCCAGATGTGCAGACTGCAACTACTCCAGGGAGTCCTTGTTAAGATGAAGACAATGCCTGTAAAATCAGTCATGACGATATGGTGAAATCTGTAAGCCAGCCTTTTCTGAACACTGACGTGAGATAGAAGTGGAATACTCTCGACAACAGTTAATAAACACTCGGTGATTCGTCATTACAAGACACCAGGTCAGTTCCCCATAGGTGGGTCTTCAAACACTCAACAGAAATGCCATACAGTTCTCGCCAAGATAACATACATCACAAATGCCTGATAAGGTAGTAAGTGAATATGGTTTTACGTCGTTTATACCAATATTCCAGCGATAATACGATAGGGGACACAAGAAATGAGCTCCACACATTATACCTATGTGGGGAACCGAACCCAGGTCTCCAGCGTGACGAGCGGACGCTTTAAACTTTGCTAAAGATTGCTTGGGAGCAAAATGAATGTAATATAGTCTTTTGCATCCTTCATACCTGACAAAACTGCCCAGCAATATACATAAAGAATATTGTACTCCTTGTCTTGTCAAATATGGGTCGTTGGTATGGCGCTTTTAATGAGTGAGTGAAAACGGTTTTACGCCGCTTTTAGCAATATTCCAGCAATATAACTTCAATATCACCAGTCAAAACAGTCATTATGGGTGAAAGATGGGGAATGAACATGATTTTACAACGTTACAGCAATATTTCATGTTTATCGTCAATAATGACAATCATCTAATCAGTATTTATTGATACTCATTGAAGGAACATGGATGCACCTAGAGACCAAGCATGGTTCTCGGTAAGGCGATGCACATGACATGTTCAGATTTCACGGAGCATTTGTTGATTACGTGTATGTTCTCTCAAAGTGCGTTCTTGTTGCATTCAACACGTTAAAGTCGCAATATCAAATTAGTTCTTTTTGGATTAAGTTATATTTGTATTGGTACATAGTTCAGCGAGATATTGAATTCAAATAGAATTTTTTGTAAATCTAGTTTTATGTCAACAAATTATGTTGTTTCTCTGAGCCACAGAGACAGGTACGCACGTGTGTATGTATGTGTGTGTGCATGCGTGCGTGCGGGTTATAGAGAGTCTAAATTTTAAAAAGAATAGACAGCCATGTTATCGTGCCCTGGCTAAAGGCTTCTCATTATACCTTTTATATTGAAATTCTATAGCTAATCAGTGTGAGCAGAGAAGAGGGTATAGTATATCATTTCTAGACTTTTGTTTCGGTAGGACGATCAAAATCACTGTTTTGAACTTTGGAACATCTTCGTATATTGTAAACAGTAAATTAACGGTAAATTTGTCCCGGTTAATTGATGACTAAAGACGTGTTAAACATCACACAAAACATAAACACACACACCAGTTTGAAGTAATACGACATTTTCTTAACGTACAAATCGCATTATACAATAAATATAATGTATAGAAAGAAAGTAATTATTACACAGATAAATGCAATTTACAATCCGTAATGTTGTTTAAATGTTTATTCATGTCGGTGATATTACAAGGAAAATATCAGGCCAGGTATGGCGTGAACTTATTCCATCAGTGGTTGCTGTCTTTTTCCGGACACACCCTCGTAACCGTGTTGTCCAGGGCCCCGTTCCTCAAAGCGATCGTAACCCTAAGGTGATCGTAACTCCCATACTTTAACATGGACTTACGACAGTCGTAGCACTACGGTCGCTTTGAGGAACGAGGCCCAAGTCGGTCCACACGCTGTGTGTAGGTCGTGCAAGGCTTCAGAGGTACAGACTTGGGAAACCATTCGTCACCACTCTCCCCTTTCCGTAACCTCCAAGAAGACTCGTCCCCGTCTCGATGCTTTTACGTGCTAAAGTACGACAAACCAATCAAAACGCGCGTAATGGTTGCGGTGCTTTCATAAAAATAATCCTGAGTTTTTAAATCGTTTATGGAATTATGTCACTCATGAGTGAGTGAGTGAGTTAAATTTTTCGATCGCGTCGGCAATATTACAGCCATGTAGCGATGAAAACTAGGTAAGCATTTTAAAATATCTGTCGACAAAGGACAGTAGAATAACTGGGTATATCACATTTGTGAAATAAAACCAACCTGACCATAATTAAAATAAGAAGAAATAGATTCAATAATTCATTCTTACAAATTAAAACCAGGCTATAAACCACTAACAACCAAAGTTTGACCACCTTACTGGGGATCAAGAGAAGATCATGAAAAATATATATCGTCTTATTGAAAGAACGAAGAACGTAGCTAACGGAATTATATCAGTAAAAAAAAGAGAGCAAAACAATGTATGAGTGCTTCGGCGATAATAAGTACCATTGGAATCAAACAGGAATAGAGTTATCGTTCTTGTTTAAAGTAGTTCTGATGTTCATGCGCCAATATGAAATCCTTTCAGAGGGCACGAGTCGCTATTCGGCTTGTCCCGGAATAGCACGAATTGATCACGAATGTTGGGAAACATAACATCAGTTGTCTCCCCATAGCCGCGATGCGTCACTCTGGTGTTCCGTAACGGTACAGCAACAACTGTGTTATTTTGGCCATACACCCAAATACTCAGTGGGGAAGTCTGAGTCGAAATATTCACCGTAGAGTTGACAGATCGTCAACTTTATAGTGTTTCATGTATTGTGAACAATCAATAGCAGTAACATTCCCGCTGAAGTTCATAAGTCCATTGAACCTCAAAGAGATGGAGATTACTCCTTCATTTAACACCAAAAGGCGCCGACCTCGTGCCCGTTCGTGATCATCCGCTGATCCACCATGTGTTCTAATCACACAGTACTGTGTAATGTTGGGGTGATCTTCAGCTTTTGATTCAGCATTACAAACGAGCAGCATTTAGTTAACAGTAAACATTCGTCAAAAGAACGTTACAATTACAGTTACCACACAGCAGCCTATGTCGTTGCTATCTGTTCTAACCAGGGGAAATGTTCTTGGTAGGCGTTCGATATTAGCGAGTCAGTGTTTCCTCCACAGACCTGTTCTTCCCCAATTTCCCCTTCAGGCAGCTGCAGTACTGGTTAAATTACATATTTCTTTACACTATGCTCATTGTATATACCACCATCCCATTCTCTTCGACAGTCTGCTCTTCACTTTATGACAAGCTCCTAAAGCCATGTGCCGCTATGATACCAATATAAAGGATAGATTATGTCGGATTGATCATTAGTAACAATTTACACATTTGTAATGATGATTTTCTCGTACGGATCTACATCCTGCCATTGCACTCAAGGTAATTTAACGTCACATCAGCAATATTCCAGCCATATAGTGACGAGAACAATTTATACAATAATAAGTTAGAGCTTTAAACTATAAAGCGTCGTCAATAGACAATGAATCTACCTTAACATCATGGATGTCAACTTATAACTTGCATGTTATCTTCAAAAGATATTACTATAGAGGACGATACCAGTATTGTTTTCGTCACTGTATCTGCCAAATTTCATACACGTACTCTGCGCCCAAAGGCACATCCGAAAGTTGATCTTGATGAGGTGGTAATCTATTAACGATACGTGGAGCGAACGCGTCACAGAACAAAGACCCTTGTTAATATGACTACAGTTCAAAACCCTATCAACATTTATATTTTGTTTTCTGTATAAACTGTTCTATGGAGACAACGTTTGGTTGGGCAGTTGGTTCCTTTCCAGAAACGATGTTCGGAACTGGTTCACCGATGGTCATTATTGAAAATCTGGCATTGGTTGGAACCCAAATCATATTCTATCACAGGACGACTTTTCATAATACTGTTACGTTCCACATTTTAAGAGAAGTGACGACAACACTCAGTATCGACAGAGCTCCGAAAGCATGCGGGACTGTTACATCACATCCGTTTTGAAAAAGCGTTCTCTCGTCACGCTGAAGACCCGGGTTCGAATCCCACATGGATACAATTTGTGAAGCTCTTTTTTTTTCTGGTGTTCCCCGCCGCGATATTGCTGGAATCAATATTGATTTAAGTGGCGTAAAACTAAACTCTCACAGAAAAGTGAAGTGTACAGCCAAACATGCAGGACCATGTTGACATCACAACCGTTTTGAAAAGCGTTTGCTTGGCGTATGGAAATGTTCAACGTCTTAGCGTGTTTGTGAACTTGTTGCCGCTTTAAGTGGCATTCCAAAATGACAGTAATTTGTAAAATTAGATACCTAGATGCCCACATTCTTGGGTTTATGTAGATATATTTTGATTAATTTTGCACCATAAATACCAGAGTACTTGCCATATATGTACTTGTTCAAGCATAATGAAATGACTGAAGATGTGACAACATTTTTAGTTGACGTCATGGCTTGCTTAATGTATTATATCGGAGAAAGACAAGCTATGCTGATCATATATTAACTCATGGGAAAAAAGAAAGTATAGGTCATTTTGAAGATCAGTAAAACAGAAACAACACAAGATTTGGATTATGTAATAGATGTAACTTGTAGCAAAATCCATTTGCACTTTGCTGTGTGTACAAATCATTACCTGGTTGAAAGAACTGAAGGTGACATTGACATTCAAACAGTCAGGGGTAAAATATCAAAGTTACGATGATATTTCTTTGACGAATTGCGCACACACAACACAGAAATGTTTGTTCCAGAACAACCACAACGTCAGTAGCGTGTGTGTTCACCAGCAGCATCGATACACGCTCGTGCACGTCGTCGCATCGATGACGTCAAGCGTCGGATGACTTCATTTGGCAGTCAAACCGAAACATGAGTCTCATTAACCAAATCAGACAATGACCTACTTTTCCAGCCAATCCGAACTTTATCGTGTGAAAGTGAAAAGAGACACCACTAACAACTATGGTTACAGTGAATTCCAATTTCCTGTTTCATAAGAAAATGGTATTTACAAGTTAATTGTATTTTCAAACTTTAATAACATCGTATTTCTATATTTTATGGCGAGGTTTAGGCAGCATGACCTTAACTTAGACGTCACAGACAGCCCGTTTGATGAGGGTCGTAAAATAATTCACGATTTCATCTGGCTCACTGATTACACCTGTTATGTGTTATTTGCGCTTATTCAGTGTAGTTTTGTAACGCACAATGTGATTGATATAATATCAAGTCCGTATCAGACCGCCAAACGTTTCTAGCGGCCGAGCCTCGTTTTGAGATTTCCAGATTTCCGTTTGTCAGAGCACGCTGCACGACGTGTTTGCAAGGGATTAAGATGGAACGTAGTGTTGCAATATACAAGTGCTTAGATGTATCAAATAATACTGATTAATATTTTTGTATCCAGTTGAATAAATTGATCTCAAATTCTGGACTGGTTATTGTACTAAGTTGCGCAATAGTACGGAACCCAGTCAGCAGGAAACGAGACTATTTTGTAATCAGTGTTTTGACTTGGCTGCCATTCGTCCCTCAGTGCCACTTCCAACTCTTGTCTTGTCTGTGGAGGGTGATGACGACCACGAATTTGTCTCCCCAAATGATCACACAAATGCTCGATCGGATTCATATCTGGTGATCGAGAAGGCCAGGGTAGAACGTTAACGTTATTCTGATTAAGAAAGTTTCTTGTCGCTATTGCTTCACTATCCCCTTGTAGTTTGCAGGCTTCATTTGTTAACGCTTTTATCAACGCCCTGTGCTGTTATTGTGTCTGGCTTCCTAATCCCTATCGTACTCTACTAACATCTCCTCTAACTTGTATATACGCTCCTGCATATTTATGCTGTTCATCACTTGCTGGACATCGCTGTTAGAACCTACACCGAAACGTCGCTCTCACAGCTAATAAAGAAGCTGTTTATCCATACATTGTTATCCTTCCATATACACGAAATGAGAAACAACAGTTTGAAATATCCGTTCGTTCGTTGTGAGTGCATTTAGGTCTTTTCTCCCATATTTAGCTGACACACTGTGAAATAAATGAAATAGTGCTCAGGGCTGTGAATTAACCCGTCTTGTATTCAAAATGGTTCTCACGAACACATTTCAAAATTCACAAATTAACACAAAATCATGTTCTCCTACTTTATGCTTCCCCACAACACACGCGGAAGACCCGGGTTCGAATCCCACATGGGTACAATGTGAAGTCCATGTCTGGCATCCCCGCCGTGATATTGCTAAATGCGGCGTTAAGCCATACTCACTCACTCCTCTCACTCCTCCACAACAATGACATGACACACAATGGCATTGGATACGGTGTACCACCCGAGAACCGAACCGTTTAACGGCAATAATATCACACACGTTAATACACATGAACATCATTCATACATGCAGCATTTATTCAAGTGACTGTTACATAGTATTTATGTACATATCCTCATCACACATTACTTGTATTAAATAAACAACGTCACATACCAACCATGGATTTATATAGTTTATATTGCTTAAACAGGCAACTAACCGCCATTATCATATAAACATAATCACGGTGACAATATCTCAACTTCGGCGACAAGCCATCCACATCGGATACAAGCCATCCACATCGGCAACAAGCCATCATCATCGGCGACAAGCCATCAACATCGGCGACTGGCCAGCATGAAGCGAAGCTTCTCCACATTTCGCATGAACGTATCGGCGACAAGCCCTCCTTGGCAACAAGCCATTACTAGGCAACGAGCCATCACCTGGCAACAAGCCATCCACTGGGCGACAGGCCTCTTAAAGACGAACCCATCACTACAACAAACAGAAATACATGTCATACACGTACATGTTTGACATTTGTCCTTCATCTTTTCTAAATCACGTCTAACTTCTCGCATATATGGGTCTTTCATCCATGTTGTGTGCACCGTAACCGAGAATGGCATATTCAAACTTCTACACCCCTTATATACCCCTTTAAACGCCCCCTACATACATTATCTCCCTTTGTTGTATCTCCTACGCTGGGAGAAAGACATTCCATTCTAATTCGTACCTAAAACGAAAGAAATTATATATCTCCAAGCTGATCTGATATATCCACACGACGTGTCCGTTGTTTTAAAACGGGAAATGATTTGCTCGTTTGGGAATGGATACATTAGGTTTTAAGTTACGTAGCACAGTAAACTTCCGTTATAACGAACTGAAGGGGAACACTTATTTAGAATTCGATCAAAATTGATAACAAGAGATCGGGACAAATACAATTTGAAATATCATTCAGTTCAGTTTACGGAATGTCGCCTTCATGTCTGAGAAAAAGCCCTCAATGATTCAGGTCTTAAACTTTGGGGAACATCCGCGTCATCTGGTATGTACCTTCATTAGTGAGGGTTGCTGCATGAGCAAGTCAGATTGTGACACAATTATTAAAGGACACACGTACTACATTGAAACTATGCTCACCACTGTTTATACATACAGAATGTCCTTTTACCAGGCTAGGGTTGGCGTTGGCTCGTCCTGTCGGTTCCATTCCACTAGGGAATAAACCTGTTCATGAGCTAAAAAGAAGATAGGAACGAGAGAAGACAAGACCGTTCTGAGAGACTGAGGGCAAACCCGGACCTCTGGACGCATACGGACTACTTCCAGAACCTTCGACGGGGGCAGTTGTGCTTGGGTGTGGCCAGGGCCAAGCGAGTGACAATGATTGAACGGCGCTTCAGGGTGATTCGAGAGATAGTGATAGTAATAAACAACCACTTACTAACTGTGCCTGTGATATAAGATTCATATTTTGGAACAATTCAGGTATTGACTGGCAATGACTTTCTTGGTTATATTACGTCCTTTGATATACTAGACATGGCGTAAGAATCTTCATTTTGGCGATGTATTCAATGATTATGATTATTATGTGTTTTGTAAAGGTGCAGACTTTCTGGTGGTATACTAGTCATGGTACGAAAACGCTATCAAAACATAATGTGGTCCAAATTAACACAAAGACACCATTTACCTTATTTGATCAATGTCTGTAAGGATCTAGATGCTGACTTATTTTACAGTTGTACTTCAATATACCAAGAGGGATCTTCGTGGTACAATAAATTGAATGCATACTGAACAAAATGGTATTACAAGATATCTGTTAGAGCTGATATCTGATTTACCAGACATCTGTTTGTTATGTTGGGGCTCGATCAGGTACTAGTCCTGACTTTTTGTTGACGATGACATCATTCTTCACAAGTAAAGGTCACTCGATGTATGATTCTATATTAGATTACTTTAACCTTGAACGATTCTCCTGTGAACCATTTTGGTAGATGCTGGTTAGATAGGTGTAGTATTCTATATATACATATTGTAAGTGGTAGATGTGGCTCGGATCCTCATATTGGCCAATATTAACATTATATGTATTGTTACAAATGGTACTAGTGTTAGCATCGAGTAGAATTTTTCATAGCACACAAAGCTTTGATATACCACTGACTTTAGAATTACCTGCGCATCACATGAATGTAACAAATAACAAAGCATATAAATGTGTCTGACGTGACACTGATTTGTTAACAGAATTTAGAAACAATATTTTCACTGATAAAAATACAGGATATATTTGAAAATCTAAGGATCCTGTTTTTACAGATATCAACAACAGTGTAGATTTCATTGTAGATGCTTTGTGTTTAGCAGCTTCAGATATGAAAAACAAATGAAATTCTCGCCAAGGGGAAGTAATGGTTTGATAGTGAATGTGACTATTTGAAAAAGAACTATGTAAAATTACTAAATTCTTTTCGAAAACAGAAAACAACTGAATCCCTCGAGAACTATCATGTAGCTAGAAATAAGTACACTGCGACCTGTAAACGGAAAGAAAAAGAAATGATCAGAAAGAGTGTTTTTAGAAACAAATATAAAGGATTCTAAAATATTTTTAGTCAGAAATTGAAAAATGGATCATCGCCCTCGTTTGCATTTTGTGTTTTCAAGTCCAGGAAAGGTAAAGGTTTTAGAAACTGCCAACTCTTTGGCATGTGGCAGCCTCGACACATAGGGATCCCCAGTGACTGTTACATATCATGCCATTCCTCCAGACTTAGGTGCAAATTATTTGCAATTTGTCACCGCTGCAAAGTCTTTAACAACTGACAACTCTCACGGTTACAACACAGCACACGTTCTATTCTGTGCCGTATGTATATATTTCTGTTGTCTGCTGCTTCTGTTGTTGCCGATTGAAAAATCGTATTACAACACCGAGCTCCCAACTGAAACTGCATACCATTGCATGCCCCTCTCATCAGGTTATCACCCCTTTGACTGTCATGTGACTTACACCCGATCACGTGATCTTAGTGAGTGAGTGAGTTAAGATTTTTTAGTCACATCGGCAATATTTCAACCATATCGTGACTAAAAGCAAGTTATAAATATAACAACAATTTAAGTGAAATTATAAAATTCTGCCGACGAAGGACAGTAAAATAACTAGATTATCACAGATATAGATATAAAACTAGCAACTAAATCTAAAACATTTGAACTATACAAGACGATACAATATAAAACAGGCTATTGATCACCAACAACTGAAGGTAGATCACCATACTAGGGACCATGGGGACTTACAGTACATTTGCTTCCTGCATGGACCCTAGCTGGATTTACACCATCCCTTCAGCCATTTGCGACAGAAGAGAAACCTAGCCATAAATTAAAAGTACACATATTCTACGATTAAAACCAGGTACACTTAAATTGACTAAATGTTTTGGGACTTACGTACCCTCTCAGGAGGACAATAATTTTACGCTACTTCAACCCCTTCGAGGGTACAGCCACTAACAATCTCAGTTACTAATTTAAACTACCAACAATAAAATATATATCTATTTACAAATCCAGTTAGCAAGTCTAATTTTTTAAAAAGGCAATAATTAAATGAGAACTTATATGACTAAAAGATCCTTCATAGTTTTACTTTGAAATAAATATCCCTTGTGATGGAATATTCAACACAGTCAAGCAGGACATGCTTGACTGTGATTCTTTCATCACAAAGGGATACAAAACGGAGGATCCTCACCTTTTAATAGGTACTCATGAGTATATCTAGTGTAGCCAATACGACATCGTCGCATGATGACCTCTTCAAATCTGGACTGACAACCCAAGTAGGTGTAACCAATATAGGGTTTTATTTCATGTAATTTATTTATACCTACTTGGGTGTCCACTTCTTCTGCATCAGATCACGGATGTAGGTTCGAATGCTTGCTTTGTAATCAGTATGGAATAAGAAGTGGTGTCACAGATTTGTTGAGTGCTGCCTTTGCAGCAAGATCGGCCATTGTATTCCCAGAAATACCAACGTGACTGGGTAACCAACAGAGGACGATGTCGCATTGGCCAGTTGCAAGATCATTATATAATTCTATAATTTCTATTAAAAGTGGATGTTTACAAGAAAGATTTTTAATCGCCTGAAGGCAAGACAGAGAGTCAGAAAAGATTATGTATTGTTTATATTTAGGGTGTCTATTTATATATTTGAGAGCTGTTAGTATTGCGTTTGCTTCAGCTGTGAAAATTGAACTGTCATTGGGTAATCTGGAAGATATTGTTCTGGACCCAATGACAGTGGCACAAGCTAACCGCGCCACCACCCTTGGACCCATCTGTAAATAAGGATTTATATGTATTATATTTACTTTTTAATTGATTATATTCTTGTTTATATTGTAAGTCATTAGTTTCGGATTTTTAAAATTTAGTGAGTGTTAGGTCGACTTGTGGCCTAACCAATTGCCATAGGGAGGAGAAGAAGAAGAAGGGAAGGAGCTATATGTTCTAGCTCAATGCCAGCAGCAGAAAGGAAAGGTTTCACTCTTATACCAAGAGGCGGAACAAGAGAAGGCTTCTTGTTATACAGATCTTCATATCGGGGATTAAAGACACAGTTATATGCAGGGTTTGACTCATTGGAATAAAGTTTTGTAATATACTGTAAAGTTAATTTTATACGGCGTTGTGTAAGAGATGGCTCATCAGCCTCGACGTAGAGGCTGTCAACAGGTGAAGTTCTAAAGGAACCAAGACATAGTCTTAGACCTTGGTGGTGGACAGAATCTAAAAGTTTGAGATTACTGTTGCAGGCTCCACCATAAACGATGGAGCCATAATCAATTTTGGAACGTACCAATGATCGATATAATTGTAGGAGGGTAGCTTGATCCCCTCCCCACTTAGAATTGGAAACGACTTTCAACAAGTCAAGTGCCTTCAAGCATTTAGTTTTTAGGGACTTGATATGGGGAAGAAAAGTTAGATGCGAGTCAAAAATTAAACCCAAGAACTTGGCTTCCTTAACGACTTTGACGGGAGAGCCATTTAAAGACAGTTCGGGGTCTTTATGCGGTTTATATTTTCTACAAAAATGGATACAATTGGTTTTGGATTTAGAAAATTTAAAACCGTTTTCAAGACACCATTTATCTATTTTGTTTAAACACAACTGCAGTTGCCGTTCAATAGTATGCATACTTTTACCGCGACAAGAAATATTAAAATCATCCACAAAAAGTGACCCATCGATTGAATCACTTAAGACCTTGGATAAACTGTTGATCTTAACACTAAACAATGTGACAGACAAAATACTACCTTGTGGGACACCCTGATCCTGGTTATAATGGTCAGACAGGGTAGAACCCACGCGGACTTGAAATTGCCTATCAGTTAAAAATTCGGATATAAACAGAGGCAAACGGCCTCGTAAACCAAAATCATGTAAATCTTGTAAAATGCCATGCTTCCATGTCGTGTCATAGGCTTTCTCTAAATCGAAAAATATTGACACTGCTTGCTGCTTGTTAAGAATGGCATTCTTAACAAATAACTCAATCGCACTAAATGGTCAATGGTACTGCGATTTTTACGAAAACTCACATTGGATATTTGTGATTAAGTTATTGGACTCTTAAGTACCAAGTTAATCTGTTATTGACCATGCCCTCCATGGTTTTGCAAACACCAACTAGTCAAGGAAATGGGCCTATAATTTGAGGGATCTGTATGATCACGTCTAGGTTTAGGTATGGGTACAACAATGGCATCACGCCAAGATAAAGGAAATTGACGAGATGTCCAAATGTCATCAAAAATATTTAATAGTGTTTCTAAACAGGATTCAGGTAAGTGTTTCAGGAGTTCATAATGAATGTTATCAGCTCCTGTTGCAGTATTGTGGGCTTGGTCAAAGAGCCGTATGAAGCTCGTGGATAGAAAAGATTTCATTATAGTCTTCCCCATTATCTGAATGAAAATTGATTTGTTTCTTTTCTTGCAATTGTTTGTATTTTTGAAATTTAGGAACATAGTTTGACGAGGAAGAATGCTTTGCAAGTGTTTCACCCAGTTTATTTGCGATATCAGATGTATCTGTTAACAATTGGTCCCCAGTTTTGAGATGATTAATGCTTGATTTGGTACCCTTACCTTTAATTCTCTGGATCATGTTCCATACCTTGGACACCGGCGTCCGTGAATTTATTTTCGAAACATAATTTTGCCAAGATTGGCGCTTATTTTGCTTAAATGTTCGACGTGCTTTAGCGTTTAAAATTTTAAATTTATCTAAATTATGCACCATTGGGTGGCGACGGAAATAGTGTTCAGCTTTTTTCCGTGCCTTTCTAGCTTGTTTGCAGTCATTATTAAACCATGGTTTACGTATATGTGGATTTGTAGAGGACCCTAGGAATACACTCATCGGCTATTTTATGTAGTTCATCAGAGAATAATTGTACTGAATCAAGAGCATCAATAAAACGAGCAGGAGTTAGTTTGTCAATACACAGTCATTCAAACAAAGGCCACTTTGCTTTGTTGAAGTTCCATCTTGATGATGGAGCAACATCAGCCAGGTGATTGTTTTAAGAATGGTCGGGAAATAATCACTGCCACACAAGTCACTGTGGACAGACCATTCAAATTCATTAAGCAGACCGGAATCAGTAAGAGATAAATCTAGACAAGAGTACGTACCTGTACCAGGATGTAAGTATGTTTCGAATTATCATTGAAAATACACAGATCGTTGTTAGAAATAAAATCTTCCAATATGTTCCCATTTCTGTTTGTATCAGAACTACCCCAAAGTGGATTATGACCGTTTAAATACCCATGATGACACATGGCTTGGGGAGCTGGTCATAGAGAGTCTGAAGATCAGCCTGCTGAAGAGAAGAAGATGGTGGTACATACAGTGAGCATAATGTGAAAACGATGTTTAGAGTCAGTCTGACAGCAACAGCTTGAAGACATGTAGTTAGGGAACAGGGCTATGTATAACACCCCGTCTAACCAAAACGGAAGAACCCCAGTAGCTCTAGGCCCTGGAGGAGAAAAGTAGTTATATGAATTATATTGTCTTACATCAAATTGATCTGTATTTTTAAGATAGGTTTCCTGTAAACAAAATGCCGATGGTTTTAAATCTTGAATCAGTAACTGTAAATCATTATAATTGTTCCTTAGTCCTCTACAATTCCACTGAATAATATGATTTGAGCAGTTCATGGAGGCTCAATGAGAGGTCGTACATTAGAGTGGGGTTTTCTCCCATGGCTAGGGAGAGAAGAATTGACCTCTATCTCCAAAGGTTCAAACTGATTTTGAACCTTTACTGAAGGTGTCTGAGAGGAAGGCACCTCCAAATGCTGAAGAGTTCTGGTCTTCATTTTTGATTGCTTTTTCTCCTTTTTGCCAATTTTTGATATGTTGGACTGTGCTGGTGTTGATTCCGGCACGGATTCTGGTTCAGATGAATGATCCATTGAAAGTTGTGATGCTACACGCTCTGTCTGGGAAGCTGCACAAGATATAGTTGACGGAGATGGAGAGATCTGATCATCGATAATGATTTTTCCATGAACCCAAGATAGGGATGTTTGACAGGCTGTTGAAGTCAGGGAAGGTCTGGAGGCAGTGGTATGAGAGGACACTGCATCTGAGTACAATATAGTTGAGGCAGTTGTGAGAGGAACAAGCTTTTTCGCTTCAACATAAGAAATGTTGTTCGTGTGTTTGAGTTTTTGAATTCTTGTTTCGCGATCATATAATGGGCAGGATTTGGATGAGGCCAAGTGGTCTCCGTTGCAGTTCGCACATTTGATGTTATTGGTGCATTCAGAAGACTCGTGAGCGCCTCCACAACGGGAACAGACCGTGTTGTTACGGCAGAACTTGGACCCATGACCAAACTTTTGACATTTGAAACATCGGAGTGGAGTTGGTACATATACCTCCACCCCAATGTTAAAGTATCCGGCTTTTATACACTTGGGAAGATTCGAAAGTGCAAATGTAAACAGATAAGTAGTAAGTTTAGTAATAGTGCCATCATCTCTTTTTTTGGTGAATCGCTTTACAGCGATCACCCCTTGATTTTTCAGCTCAGCTGCAATGTCCTCCTCACTCATATCAGAAAGACAATGCGCCCTGTCTCGGACTATACCTCGGCAAGAGTTTAACGTTCTATGTACCGAGACAACAACGGGTGTATTGACGAACTGTTTTAATATTAACAGATTATCCGATTGTTGTTTCCTCAGACATTCCACTAACAATGATCCGTTGCGGAGACGTGTTACGTCCTTCACCTCCCCACAGACACCTTGAATGCCCTTTGAAATAGCGAATGGGTTCAGTTTCAAAGGATTGTCATCTAGAAATGAAATCACAATGAATCTCGGCCAAGATTCGACAGCGTCAGGAGATCCATCATCTGATGATGTAGATACCACATGTCTACGTTTGTGTTTTGATGAACCAGATTGAATGGAAAAAGCCATGGTGTTTCAAAAGTGTTCAACATCCCTGCTCCCCACCCGCCATGGAGTGTCAACAAGGACGGTGTTACAGCGGAAGCCAGGCTGTTCCACCAGGGCTACAGGGATGTTATACTCCAGCAAATAAAAACATAAATAGCTGTAGAATCTGAAAGAAAAAATGTCAGGCTGGTTCGCCCATGACATCATTCTGGAGAAACACAGAATTCAGCGGTTTATATTGCCAGATTGGCCCATGAGCCACCGCCTTCTGGCATAGGACTCTAGGCGTATTAATCTATTAATAATTTGTACATGATAATTCAAAATAGCCAAGACCAAAATAATAAAGTTTGTGCAAAAAGATGAACCATGCACAGGGCTCGGCGTGACCAGCCGATTGGTAGAACCGGGCCCATTCTACCACCCGTCTAGGTGAAGTAAGGGTCAAAGTGGTGTGTTGGGCAACAGGAACACGGTTCCAGGCTCCTATTGCCCTCAACCACCAGAATCCCGTCCTCCACCGACACAGGGGCGCAACCCACGGCAAACAGGTTGGTGGACCAAATATTCCCCAGGTCCACAACGGGGTTGAAGGGCGCTTAGCGTGACCCAGCACCCACCACGAGGAGGTGGCCCTTCATGGGTGCCCACGTGATCTTAATCTAAATATAACTAAGCATTTGACCGCAACATTCCGGCCCATTAAATTGTTACAATTAACAATTACTATACTATACTAATCGTCAAATGATCTGAAATACACGTATATTCAGTTTCACATGAACTGATGCATTCATACAGAACATAACTGCATCAAATAGCTCTGAGAATGTAAATTGCTCCAAAACATACACTCACATGATAGCTACATAATAAACCCTAAAATACACACTGGTTAAGTAAATTATCAAAATATACACTTCTCTACACTTCTGTAAAGCTCAGCTGTAGAGCTGAAAACTGATATTATCAACATTCACTTTTTTTTTGTAATTGGTCTGTTTAAGACACCTGACTTTGTTTTGACTTCAACACTGCGCACAAACCCTTTGTGATCAGGGTGAACATTCTTAATCCTTGCCATAAGCCATGAATTTCTAGGTGCTGCTTCATCGACGATGAGAACTACATCTCCTACACATAAATATTGCGACGTAACTTCGACCACTTATGTCGTACCTGTAACAACGTAAGATACTCTCGAGACCACCTCTTCCAAAAGAGATCTCCTAAGTTATATGTCTCCATCCATCACTACGTAGGTACCCATCGTTCTCAGAAAATATACCAGGACGTGGGTTCGGTTTGCTTTTTAACAATAGCAGGTGATTTGGTTTCAAGGCATCTAAATCACTTGGATCATCAGAAAATCTTGAAATTGGCCGACCGTTAACTATGGTCTTACTTCACACAGCACTGTGTGCAATCCATCATCCACAGGCTGATCCTTGAGAACCGAAAAAGTATCTTCCGACACTACGCATCTGTCGTTCCCAGATTCCGTCATGGTGTGATCCAGGAGGTGGACTGAATATCCACTCCACATTTCTCTGTACTGGTAGATTGATTCCAGTGCTTGAGTGCCCCCGAAGTTCCTCTCTGTGCCTTTCAGATTGGTACCATTATCTGACCGGATTTGCTGAATCTGACCTCTCCTTGCTACAAATCTTTTCAAGGCGTTGACTCATGAAGTGGTATCGAGCGAGTGCGCAACCTCGATATGAACTGCACGTGAAGTAAAAGGTGAAAATTATTCTATACCTTTTGACCAAGGCACGACCACGCTTGACCAAAATAATCTGCTCCTACAAACGTTAATGGAGGATCGTGTAGGTCAAAGGAAATGGATCGGCTCCTGCATACATATTCATCTTTGTCTGTTTGGCGTAGCCTTAGTTTTGATGTGCCTGTACATTCTTTTCAAGAGAGAAATTGAGGCTCTGATTTACCTGAGTGGATCACCTGTCCCTATTTGTACTATAAAGGTGTAGTTGACTACCAGCAAACAAGCGCGCCCGCCGTGTTCAGTGCCGACACCCTGATTGTCTCTGACGTCAGCTTATTGTTGACGTCACTGCTCTATGACGTGTCAGCAGGTCGTGGCGTTGCTCCATTGTCGGCAGCAGCAGTTTGTGCTTGGCGACCACGTCTTTCCGTTCTGGGCCCTTTGTTAACCTGTGTACATCTTTCACTTGCTTATAAGCATACTGCTACCTGGGTCGGGTAGGATACGGTTTCAGTCATCCCGTTTGCCGTGTGTTGGTAGTGGCGATTGCTGTCAGAATACAGGCACTCAACAAACCTCTTATCAACCTCTAAACACCGGACGGGAACTGCAGTCTCTATAACATATTCATCTAACTTTCCATACACTGGACACTGTATACTTACTACTGCCATGCATTTATGCCGTCATGTTGGACCATCGACTGTGTACCACTTTCGGCCTTTGCAAGCCCTGGAAAGGTTGTTATTCATTCAGAAGTTGTCTATTCTTGTCAAGTGAGAGGTACAGCAGATAGGGAGGATCCTCATTGGGAAGAGTGTGGATCTTAATGCCCTTATTGTAAATCACATAGGAATACAGGCAAAGTCTTCTTCCAGTTGATGATTAACATAACAGTCATAGGAAAATGCCGAGCAAAACAACACAGGTAAACGTGTGGTCCTCACATTTGCTGTGTGTCGCCTTCCAAACGATATATAGAACATCAAAGCGGAAACGTTTTATAGGCATCCCGTGTTCAATGTTTTGACAACATAATAAGATAAACCGAAGTTGCAGCTCCAATTAAAACAATGAAACAATCCACCCCAATTAACCGAGTCATATCTAACAGGCCACCATTATCTCCATATTGTCCTGCGAATCATCGCCCTTGGAGTAATTTGTATCTGTAACAATTCTATGTAATTATTTACATAAGCTGTCACAATGCTCAAAGCTACAGTATCAACACTTTTGACACGCATCCCAACTTTTAACGGATGTCGGCAATGGAGCAAACACAAAGACAAGTGTAATTAATAGGTGTCACGATACACCAATCTCACACGATACGATACGTATCACGATTTTAAGGTCACGATACGATACGTATCGCGATACATAATTTTCGCGCCTTTTCATAGCATTACCCTAACGGCAACGTAGGCGCTCGCTGATTGGTCCATCAAAATAGTCTAGCCAATCACAAAAAGCTGTTAGTTTCCAACCTATTTTTTAAGTAAAGTTAGCTACATCTATTTATCGGAGCCGTCTCTGTATACTTTTACTATCAAGACTTCGAAGGAGATGGATATAGCATAAAAATTTGAATCGATAAAGTTTTAAAATAGGAATCGATACACGTAAGCATGTATCGCGTATCGTATCGTCAGTAAAATGTATCGATGCATCGATACATTCGCGTATCGCGACACCCCTAGTAATTAAGCATCAAAGGAAATGGGTCGGCTCCTGCATACATATCCATCTTTGTCTGTTTGGCGTAGCCTTACTTTCGATGCGCCTGTACATTAGTTTTCAAGAAAGAAATTGAGGCTCTGATTTACCTGAGTGGATCACCTGTCCCTATTTGTACTATAAAGGTGTAGTTGACTACCAGCAACAAGCGCGCCCGCCGTGTTCAGTGCCGACAGCATGATTGTCTCACGTCTTTCCATTCTGGGCCTTTGCCAACCTATGTATACTGGCCACATAAAGAAACTTTGCACACAGAAAATATAAAGATAGGCAGACAGCGTCTTTATGCATAAACAAAGGTGTGTACATAGCAAGTATTGGAGACATCAAACGCTCATGCAGGTGCCAGGCGACGTGACGTCATTGATGGTGGTCTATGGACTTGCAATGTGTTACTTCACGTGTAGCCTGTGCAGCTGCACAATAAACATGTGAAATTCAGAAATTGCTGTCACTGTCGAAAGCTTGCTCTTTGGTCATTCAAACGTTCATAAATTCACATGAGAAGTCGCATGCACATCATGCCAAGATTAACATGTGCTCAACGTCATGAAGCCATTGGAATGGTTTGAGCAGGCATGAGCCGACAACAGGTGGCAGTACATTTCCAATGACATCGTAACACGATATCTGCATTGGTCAGGCGTTAGGAAACAGTAATGACGTCGCCGACCACCCACGTTCTGGGCGTCCCCGAGTAACGACGCCAAGACAGGACAGATGGATTCGAGTGACTCATCTCAGACACAGGTTCCAGACGGCAGTGACCACGTCCCAAACCATTCCCCAGGCCTTCAATGCTCATTTAGTAGCCTCTATGCGTCGTCGATGCACTGCTGTGCTTCACGCACATGATGGTCATACCCGTTATTGACCTAGTGACTTCGACGTGTGACCCCTTTCTCAATTTTGAACTTCTGACGTCATCGTTACGGATATTGTTCATGTTCTTTTGACATTTTGTTGAGGCCCGATACTTCCAGCTTATAAAGTGTCTACATCATGTCCTCTTTTTCTGTGTTGTATTCCAATTATGAAGGAATTTTCTGTGTGCACAGTTTCTTTATATGGCTAGTATACATCTTTTACTTTCCTCGCTTATCAGCAGACTGCTACTTCGGTCGGGTAGGATACGGTTTCAGTCATCCTGATTGCCGTGTGTCGGTAGTGGTGATGGCTGTCAGATACTCACTCACTCACACTAACCAAACTCACCTTACCTTGCTTACAGGGAGTCATTGAAAGCTCCACGACATTTTAGTATTCAGGTAATGATCCGTCAGTGTTTTCCTTATCTTAAGAGCAAAGTCACTTGATACATGTTAGAAACCCACATGGTGTCGTATAAAGGCTCATGAACGTCAGTTTTGAGGTCACGTGGCCGGTATCTCATCCAATGGAGAAGTATTATGCTGTATACACTTCACATTAAATTATAACGAGGCATTTTGGATGTTGACATGGTCATTCACTATAGCAGATTCTGTAGGGCATTAGGAAATGAATTATTTGGTCCGTTTGTTGTTTAACCTCACAGGAAGCAAATGTCAAGCTCGTTGACAGGCCAGACAGTCCAGTGATTCAAAATGTCTCATTGGGAATAATTTAACTCCCAATGTTGTACAACTGACTTACGAATACGCCAGGATCGGTTCATATGCTCAAGACAGTGCAGTTCCATTTCACCTTCTCGGAATGTCAACGGGTATCGGAAACATCTTGGGACCACTGATTGTCTCCTTTCCTAACCAGTAGTGATCTCCATGGCAACTCTTAACACCACTGTCGATGCAAAAACACCCAAATCGAGTGTCCTGAATCACAGTCGGACATCTGTTATGCCTATCTGATAACAGCTGCCGTGGGTTTAGTGCTAACTTGTGGGCTAATTATCATCTATTCAGGGAGTATGGACACTCGCAAAACGTCAAGACTAAGATGAATGGAAAAAATGTAATCTAGGAAAATATGAAATCGGTTTAGTGCTTGGTCTCATTCTTCTTTTGGTGACAGGAGGGGCGGCCAATTTTTGTCTATGGAACCTTACTGGCACTGTTTAGTACACACTGTACCCTGAGGATTCTTGGGACCATTATGGCTGCACGGTATTACCAATGTACATTCTGTACCGCAATAGGCTCTTCAAGCAATATGTATTGTGATGATTTTGTCTGATTGACCACCTGTATTAACACCACGTGTATACCCAGCTTAGTATGTTGATAACTGATGCCACCTGTGTTACCCAGCTTAGTATGTTGATAACTGTTTCCACCTGTGTTTACCCAGCTTAGTATGTTGATAACTGATACCACCTGTGTTACCCAGCTTAGTATGTTGATAACTGATTCCACCTGTGTTACCCAGCTTAGTATGTTGATAACTGATGCCACCTGTGTTACCCAGCTTAGTATGTTGATAACTGATGCCACCTGTGTTACCCAGCTTAGTATGTTGATAACTGATACCACCTGTGTTACCCAGCTTGAGTATGTTGATAACTGCATTACCACCTGTGTTACCCAGCTTAGTATGTTGATAACTGATACCACCTGTAAAGTTACCCAGCTTAGTATGTTGATAACTGATACCACCTGTGTTACCCAGCTTAGTATGGTGATAACTGTTACCACCTGTGTTATCTTGCTCATTATGTTGATAATTGATTCCACCTGTTTTGCACAGCTTAGTATGTTGATAACTGATACCACCTGTGATACCCAGCTTAGTATGTTGATAACTGATACCACCTGTGTTACCCAGCTTAGTATGTTGATAACTGATGCCACCTGTGTTACTGGCTTAGTATGTTGATAACTGATACCACCTGTGTTACCCAGCTTAGTATGTTGATAACTGATACCACCTGTGTTACCCAGCTTAGTATTATATATAACTGCTTCTTTGGCGTGAGCAAAATTTCTTCGATCATTACTAAGGGTTGTGAAATTTTTGTATATACAGCAGATATTATACAACTTATTATGTTGATAACTGATACCACCTGTGTTACCTTGCGGTTTATGCTGTTAACTGATAATTCCAGCATTGCACCGAGTATCTCGATGCAAAACGAGACTTTAAAAAGCTTTACAACCACAAAAAGCGGTATATGAGACAGATATTGAAAATGAAATTTTAGATGCAGCAAAGAGCAATATTTGTAAAGAATTTTGGAAGGCCATTAAGAAACACAGCGAATCGAAACGCAGTTGTAATATATCAGCTGATAACTGGTTTGAATATTTCCAGTTCACTGGTCAACCCACATAACGACCATAAATCCCACTTTGATGATGTAAAACACTTTATCGATAATCATGATGTTACAAATTGCGACCAATGTAAAAGTATGTGACCATATGTTGTGTGATGAAATTACGGAGGAGAAATTAGAAAATCAGTTCATTACTTGAAAAACGGTAAATCCCCTGGGGCAGATACATGCCTTAAGATTTTTGATGGCAAAAGTCAACCAATCTTGCTCTACGGCTCAGGGGAATTTGGGGAACAATGTATCGTCATAACATTGAAAAAGTCCACTCTAAGTTTTGCAAATTTGTCCTAGGAGTTGGTTATCGCTCTTCTAATAAAGCTGTTTTAGCGGAATGTCGAAGATATCCACTCCAAGTCAATTATAAAACAAAGAGTTATATCATACTGGTTACGACTACTTAGCCAGCCAGCCAGCCAGCCAGCCACAAGACACTCTAAACGTTGCTATAATATGATGATAAATCTAGATGATAATGGAGATAGTAACTGGACCTCCTCAGTTAGAACATTGTTATTTCAATACGGTTATGCACATGTATGGATCCACCAAACGGTTGGAGATCCTAAAATGTTCTTAAAGCTATTCAAACAACGCTGTAGAGATATATATATTACCAAGAATGGTCATCCGATATTGCAAGCTCCAAATATTTGTATGCATATTCACTATTTAAACATGACATTGTCAATGAAAACATATTTAGAAGTATTATCCTCTATGCAACTCCGCAGATCTCTTACAAAATTTAGATGTGGCATCAGTAAACTGAATGTACAAACCTATAGAAAATCCAAAGATATCAGTTCTGCCATGTGCGCTCATTGCGTCAATATTGTCATGGACGAGTACCATGTTCTATTACAATGTCCTGTTTTTTCTGATTTACGCATCAGGTATATACCACAATATTATTGTGTAAATCCCAACATACAGAAGTTTGTTAATTTACTTAATACCCAAAATGCAAATGTTATTTTACGCCTAGCCATATTTGTAAACAAAATCCATAACGTTTTATGATACTTATAAAATGCCAGTGTACTTCTCATGCCAGAGCTCCAAAGAACATGATGTAAAATGTCCGTGTACTTTTGGCCTCATGGCCACTCACGAAATAAATCTGTCTGTCTGTGATAGATGACGAGTGAGTTTATTTGCCATGAATAGTATGTGTTGATAATTAGGGACATTCGACAACTGGTGTCCAAGGTTTTAGGTATAATACAGTGGTATTTGTACAATAGTGGTCACAGGGTATATAGATACACCGCAGAGGACTAGCCTTCATACACTCACCACAGACTGGAGTGAAGACAATTGTGGTAGAAAAGCACAGAGCACAGCTGAGGCAAGGATGAATACCTGTAAATGTACAAAGTGTAATCAGATGTTATTTATACACAAAAAGTAAGAATTGCTTAGAAATGATCAAAGGAGTATTCTGTTAAAGAATATGCATTTGGAGGTTCTTTCTTGCTAGTTCTGAACATGTGATGTCTGAAACTGAAGCCGTGGATGAGCCTCATACTTACACTCACAGAAGTGTTTTTAAACTCACCTTATCGTCTTGTTCTGTTCCTGTACCCATCTTCGTAGTGGATTTCAACCTCATACCGAAGCACCGCATATGCTTAGGAATAAGAGTCTCCAACTCAGAGGATCCATGATAGTGAATAACATTTCATTTTGTAGTGATTGTTCAGCCAAAGGTAGTTTGATCTATTTTCAAAACACTAATGTCAAAGACTACGATCCAATCTTTCCGTTAAAAACACTTTCAAACAATACCATCATAAAAGACGTTAGCCAAATACAAGTGACCCAGAAGATGCGTGTGAACATAACCAAATCATTGTTCAACTAGAAGGTGTTAGCGGGTGTTTCGGGTGGGAATGTGAGCCATGAAACATGAAAGACCCCTCAACACCTTAAAGCTGCCAAGTCATCAGTTACTGTCACGGGACATCATCAAGGATTTGTAAGTGGATGATCGCGCTTACACACTAAACAGAAGATACCATCAACACGGCAAGAGCAAATATTTGAATGATATTGGTTTACTTTCGTGATAGGATACCCCACCTGCTCAAAATTCACACTTAGTAAAATAGTTTATATCTAAACTTCTTTGAGTCACTTCCTCATGGATATATAGTGAGTTTCAGAGGGAATCCATTCCTGCACATGAGGCGGTGTAGATGGCAGAGGTGTTCGAGATGATCGATTGTGAGGATACCTGAAGAAGAAAGAGTATCATATTTTAATTTCAGAATGATGTTGAATTTATAAAGAACCATAATGAATGATCAATGCACGAGTGCTGACCGTTTTCAAAACTTATCTTGATAGTAATTGTTTGAAGTATAAGTGGGGTGAACGTTGTTGAAGGCAGCGGTATCAATATGTAGGAAATATATAACCAAGACACAGCGACAGAGGATGGAAGAAAGAGAAACACAGAAATTATCACATTGCGACTGGTGCATGCTTACCTGACCAGAATATGATAAAGCTAAGCAGTCTATGGAAGATAATATACGATCACATAGAAAAAGTATGCAAAGCTCAGATTAAGGCAAAGTTGACAAACAGAACCGAAGTGTTTACGACCGCGTGAGGTCAAGGGAGGGTGAAGACATTATTTGGACACATAGATCATGATATTTTGTTATTCAACGAACTCGCGTGATGAGCTTTATGTACAATATCATTGATGTTATTTGTCAAGGACAATTGAAGAGGGTGCTATTTAAGAATGTCGTCGGAATATGTTGACGTCTGTTAAAGTTAAATGCAGCTGTCCGGCATTCATATACTCACCATAGACAAGACTGGAGACAGGCGTCGTAGACTTGTAGTGTATAGCTGCAGTAAGGATACCGCTACAAGCAGAAAGTGATCAAATGTCACTTCATATTCACAAAGAACACACATTTAGAAAGAAAATGATGAAAAGGTGGTTCGAAGGAAACGAAAGCTCAAAGTTCTCGATATCTTACTTAAAGTTCATGGAAACAGTGGATAAGTGTCACAATTTGTAAAAATCTAATCAGGCAGTATGAAACTCACCTTGTCAGTTTGTTCTGTCCACATAGCCATCCTATTGGTAGACCAATGAAGCCTACACACTTTTGCACCGCACATGATTAGGAAGCACTACATCTGACAGTACCAAGGATACTGAATGGTCGTTTTGAGGCAACGTTTTAACTGAAGATAACTCAAACGTTTTCAGACATACAATAGACATTCGCCAAATACTAGTGACGCAGAAGATGCGTGTGGACACAATCGAGTCATCGTTCAGCCAGAAGGTGTTGGCGGGTGTTTCAGGTGGGAATGTGAGCCATGAAACATGAAAGACCCCTCAACACCTCGGGGCTGCCGAGTCTTCAGTTGGTAGTCACGGGGCACTGTGATCGTGCTGTATTTGTGGAAAGTTATGTAGGGTGAGCAATTCCCGCACATGATGCGGTGTAATTGGCTGGTGTTGGAGAGGGTAGAAAACACTACACCTGGAAAAGTAATATTTTGTTAATAGGAATTATTTTTAAAATGTATATACAAACGTGCGATCAGTTCAAATATGAATTGGTAACAGTACATACAATCCCGATACTCGTCAGAACATTGAGAAAGGGAGACAAGATGAAAGGTACAATTCAAGCCGAAAAATGTTGGTATTAGAGAATTCTTATGACATCATGAATTTTTAATTGTGGTTTTACTTACTGCATCTGGAGGTGACACAAGGTTGAAGGGGTGTCAGACGGTGGAGGAGGAAACAATCATAAGACTGCTGGACTGTTGACAATGACATAGTAGAAGCTTCAGACTCTGGTGACTGGACGGCAACTGAATCGTGCAACGGGCGTGGTCAGGCACATCGAGGGCACAACAGTGGGTTGGCGGCATGGACGGTGATCTATCGTCGCCTTTTTCGTATGAACGTCGCTTGTTCAAACGTTACAATATCTGAAGTGGTAAGATTTTCGTCAAGATGTAACAACAGGTAAAGGTGTATTATTTCGTGGACAAGAGAAATGTTTAGAAGGAAGTGTAGCTTATGTACAATATGAATTTAAGGAATTCTTTAAACCGATTGTTTAGAACTAGCATATCTCGGTACTTTCTCTTTATTCAGAGTTTAATGTTTGGAATATGTTCAAATATTGTAGAGATACAGAGATCAAGCGTATTCGATAGTATATGTTGTTAACAGATTTTGACCAAAAAGATTTTTTACTAAACATACGATACAAGTGAAATTATTTCGTTTCTACGAATTAGAAGATTTTAAACCCACGCAGTTCATTATGTATTAAAATACATTAGTTATTGTAAACTGTTCTTTTGGTCAAAGAATGTTCAGGGACCGTGCAAATTGGATGTGGAGGGATTGATTTTGTTGAAGCTGTGAAGTGTTGTAAAGTTAATTCATGGTTGAGAGAGTGAGTGAGTTTAGTTTTACGCCGCACTCAGCAATATTCCAGCTATATGGCGGCGGTTTGTAAATCGAGACTTGGCTAGAGAATCCAGTGATCAACAGCATGAGCATCGATCTGCGCAATTGGGAACCGATGACATGTGTTTGGCATAGGTAGCTGAAGACCAATTGTAACCAGGATCTTCACGGGATCAAGAACACTACAGCTGGCATGAGGGACGAGCAAGTGGCAACTGAAGGGACTGTCTACAAATCAACTGGATAAAAATCATGATTAGGTATTCTGTGCTGGGGTACCCGGGTAATAGATAGACCTAGTAGTAGTAAAGGTAGCGAGTCGGTGTGAGGTGTGAAATGAGGGCGGTCT
Source organism: Haliotis rubra (assembly GCF_003918875.1). Taxonomy (NCBI): domain Eukaryota; kingdom Metazoa; phylum Mollusca; class Gastropoda; order Lepetellida; family Haliotidae; genus Haliotis; species Haliotis rubra. The sequence goes on from NW_025766448.1 coordinate 1,420,195, forward strand.
CTGCTGCTCGGCAATATTTCATCTATTTGGACGCAGCCATCACGTATGCGAGAGTAACATTGCAGCAATATTACTGTAGGGGAAACCCATGTGGGAAATCGTATACGGGTCTTAGGCGTGACGAGGCCACGTCTTACAACACGCATGGGTTACTGAAGATGTTAAGGTTACGGTGTGAAAAGTTGGCGAGTGTACGAAGTGTTATACATGTGAAGTCACTACACTAATATCAGGGCGTTGGATAACAATGAACTGAAGAACTGAGACGACGGAAGCCAAGTTCTGTATGAGAACCCAGCGTGTGAAAGTCAATTCTTTATGTTGAACCACGACGGGTTTGTAGGGAATCGAACCCGGGTCTTTGGCGTGACAAGAAACACTTTTAATCAGAAGGATACCCCACCAACCTGATGTCAGAACTAGAACACGGTGACATAAAATAACACTTTTGTTGTCAACTTACTCGTCACTCCTCCACCCAGTGTCATCTGCACACGACCGGAAGGTCTGCGGATACGACCTCTACTCTGCAATACAGAAACATACATTGTACACCTTGGCTAAAGTACCTGGCAAAGTTCCACCTACCACGACAAAACATAATGATGGATATTCCATCATGTTTTGTCGCAATATGTCCGAGTGTGTGGATTATGGTGAAAATAGGAGATGTTTACAATATGCGTAAAACCAATGTATATGCAAATGCAAATCCCGTGTAAAATGTTCATGCATGATCATGCTTTTGTATGCAGTTTTGGACAGAGGTGTCAAGTGAATTGTCTGATTAACAACTTGCCTTGATATACAATCAGGTCAAATGACAATGATGGAATTGGTTTTAAGGACGTGTATGACAATATAGTTTAAGTATCACTTTTAGTCATTATTAGTCATGAGTATCATTTATTGATGGGTCTATGCAGGAAGCAAATGTACTGAAAGTCTCAGTTGTCCCTTGTATGGCGATCTACCTTCAGTCGTTGGCAATATGCAGCCTGTTTATATATTGTGTTGTCTTCTATAGTTGAAAGTTTTCAGTTTTTCATACTAGTTTTATATCTGATTCTCTAGTTATTTACTGTCCGTTGAAAGGGATTTATAATTTGACTATTTATTACGACTTTATTTATTATTCAAATCCTCGTAACGACATGGTTGCAATATTGCCGATGTGACGTTAAATTTAAAGTCACTCACTCACTTATTGATGGTGTGTCAAAGCTATAAAGATGCAAGAATTGAATGGTTTCACAGATTTATATTAGTAACCCGTGTAGGGAAAGTTGTGTACGATTTATGTTAGGTACGGATGTGAATGTTTTGATACGTATTGGTAAATTTCTGATAAAGGCTCGTAAAATTAGACATGCATTAATTTCATTCAATATTTTGCATACTAAGATTCATGTTATCTTTCGAAGGATATATTATGCCTATACATTATGCAAAATGTTTGACATTTTACGAACGCTCTGGCAATGACTGATACTGTTTTATAAGAATCAAATAATAGCATGACTCAGGAAATATACTGCAATGTGGGCCATGGCATTATATACGGAAATGAAACAGTTTAAGCATGCACAGTGATGTTGGTGTTACATGTTAACCATTACGTTGAAACCAACGGGGACGAGTTTGGGGCAGACAAATCAAGAAAGATAATCGGGAGAATTCGAACCCATGATCATAGGTTTCTGATGTGACCAAAGGACGCATGTCTGTACTGGAATAAGATGCTTTCGAGTGCTGGGCTACTTGTTTTTCAAACAATAAAGAAGCAGTAGAATTTATTGTTTCAATATATTTGATTGACAGCGATTAGTATGACAAAAAAGACATCCCACGGCCTTTGACAGAACTATTTCGTAATATGACATTGTAATTACCAACAGATAATGAATTTAAAATCTCACCGAAGTCCTCTGTTCTTCATCAAAATCACGCAGCAGATCTCGGTAAGGCTGTTGCTGCTGTTGCTGCTGTTGCTGCTGTTGCTGCTGCTGCCTCTGCTGCCTCTGCTGCCGCTGGCGCGCAAGTCTCTGGTGTTCTGCCCTCTGTTGCTGCTGCCGTTGTTGGTGCTGTTGCTGTTGCCTGGCAAGAGTCCGTTGCCGGTGCCTGTCGTCTCGTCGCTGGTTATGGAGAGCCTGGGTCTGAAATAATATCCAGTTGAAAGAATTCGTATCCTTAAATACTTTCAGATAGCAAAATGAATAGCTGATATATTAATGGGTGTTGGATTGGGGAGGTTACAGAGAAACAGAATTTTGAACATGATTTTGTCTGATTCTTAGTTTACTTTACTTGTGCAAAGCACATAACCTTGAGCGATCCAGCTTGGGACCTGACCAACCAATAACTATTTAAACTGGCGTGTACCTCAAGCACGAGATCTATTGTGAACAGAAACGTACAAGGTAATGTCATTTTAGTGAACTGTATTGTCGATAATGGACCAGAAAGACAGCCATGTGACTCGGCCATGTGACTCAGAAATGATCCATATCACCAGGTTAAATGATACGCAATGAATCAATAAAATTGCCTCCTTTGACCCGTTCCAACTCAACATCTTCACGGGATGGTTTTGGACATCATACTATTTTTCTGCACAGGGCGTTGAAAATGACGTTGGAATAGGGAATGTAGAATAACAGATCTAGACCCTACGATAAGGTTATTTTGTCAATATCATTCAGACTTGTTAAGATAAGTTTACTGTTACTTATTTGTTGGTTACTCACAGCTGAGACGGTGTGGGTTGCCAAAGTTGCCAATGTTACAGACGTGGACGGCCGAGGGGCGGAAGACGTGGACGGTCGAGGTGCGGAAGACGTGGAGGGCCGAGGTGAGGAAGACGTGGAGGGCCGAGGTGAGGAAGACGTGGAGGGCCGAGGTGCGGAAGACGTGGAGGGCCGAGGTGCGGAAGACGTGGAGGGCCGAGGTGCGGAAGACGTCGAGGGCCGAGGTGCGGAGGGCCGAGGGGCGGAAAACGTCGAGGGCCGAGGGGCGGAAGACGTCGAGGGCCGAGGGGCGGAAGACGTCGAGGGCCGAGGGGCGGAAGAGGTCGACGGCCGCGGTGCGGAAGAGGTCGACGGCCGCGGTGCGGAAGAGGTCGACGGCCGAGGTGCGGAAGACGTCGACGGCCGAGTGCGGAAGACGTCGACGGCCGAGGGGCGGAAGAGGTCGACGGCCGAGGTGCGGAAGACGTCGACGGTCCAGTTGCTGAAGTGGATGCTGCATGCACAGGGAAATCCTGTAGGAATACAACATTGAGTATTAACTTTGAGTGTACTCGTTAACATATGCATACAGTGGACTCATTCATTTTACATATCAAATCATGTGAAATCCTTATATAGCTGCTTAGTTACCAGTCATTAATCATGAGAATAACTCATCATACTCACAGTTGATACCGTCTGGGTGGCGACGGACACAGACGTCACCGGTGTGACATCGTTGCAGATGACGTGGATGCTGTACTTGCAGACTGTTGGAGAAACAAAAGAAATATATACTGTGAATAAAAAGTTTAGCGCTACCCAGTATATTTTGCCAATCTAGGTTGCCTTATAGGAAATCTTTCAGAATAAAACTACTATCATAATTTGGTTTAGTACTTTTGGTTTAAAAACAAAACCTTTATGGAAATTATATTTTACTTTACACATGTTGTAAGCGCTTTTGGAAACATGCATTTTGTTTTCCTCAAAAAGGTTATCTTCTTTTGAAAAGTGAAAATCAGAAATGACTTATATGGTCACATGATTGTCATTTTGACAAGTGAAACCTAAGTTTAATAGTGTTGTATAAGCAGAATAGGAATAGTTATTTTGCTTTAAAAAGCAGTGCCATCATATCTTTAACAATATTTCCTTTAATTGTAAATACAAATGATTATGATATCCCTAAATCAGTTTACCAGATGAACCTTCTCTAAATATGGATTGATCTTCCCAATTATTTTAGCCTAACGTTTCCACAGCTTCACATCTTAGTTTTGAAATGTGCTGGCGCTTAACTTTGTATTCTCAGATAAATGGCAGAACCATAGTGACTACCACTTCTTATAAATACCTTGGTGTATATTTCACTGATCATCTTTCATGGTTGGTACATGCAAAATATGTATCTGTTCAAGCACGAAAGGTTCTGATATATTGAGAAATTACAAATACTCGGGGATTTAAATTTTACATTCTTTTTGGAATATTTGATGTTAAAATCAAAGTGATTTTTCTGTGTTATGGGAAAATTTGTGGATTTAAATACTTTGATTCCATAGAATAGGTACATTTATTTGCATGCAAGACATTTCTCGCAGTAAGGATGAACACATCAAATGTAATAATGGTATAAAATGGTATAATATGTGGAACATATAATGCTATACAAAGGAGTGAGTGAGTTATTATTTAACGTCACATCAGCAATAGTACAGCCATATCGTGACGAGAACAAATGTGACATTGAAATGGAATAGATGTATATTATAAAAACCTGTCGACGAAGGACAGTCAAACCTATACAAAGGAAGATATCAAGAGAATTCGATACAACAAAAAGTTAAGCACCACCGCAATTTTCAATATTAAAATGGTTAATACATCATATTGTTATAAGGACTAATTCACGACAGCCATCGTTCAAATATTTAAAAAGTAAACAACTACTGTGAGACTTTTATTGTAATTATTTATATGATGCTAATCTGTATTCTATGTAATCCTTATCCCTTCGCATTGTACATTGACTTGTCAGGCAATTAATTATTTGTATGATACTTATAACCTTAATTGGTCATCCCCTTGGCAGTGTCTGCCATCACATCAAATGGTCAAGGAAGTGCTATTGTTTTCTATGTGTCCGTTGTTGAGTCGTCGCCTGTCCATTGTTGTCAAGAACTGTATATATGTATATATATATATGATCACGTATACATTGTCGAGGAGGTCGAGTCCGGTATACCGCCTGCTGGTGTAGGGACGACCACGAGCAGGATAATGCCGCTCGTAGGAAACATCCTGGGGTTGAGCAGGAACTCCGCTCACCATTTATGTCTTGTGTGTATTTGTCTGTCATGTAACTAAAGAAGTTTGAGCTCAACGTATTCTTTCGTCTTGTCAACGTATTGTGACGTACGCTTCATCTAAACATAATTCATCTTAAAGCTAATTCCCCAGTCGACACGTATCCACGCGTTGACAATATTATGATCCATTATGAATATTGGGGTGGTCCGTAACGTTTATTTTGTGTGTTGAGGGATATTTTTGTCCATCCATCAATTGATAAATTTTCTTCGCTATTGATTTGCTCAAATGAAATTGTAATTCAAATGTTGCGTTTTCTATTTATCAAGTCATGATGTTAAGAAAGGGTAATATGTGAAATGTACTATAGGTCTGTGGCCTGCTCTCACGGTACTATTCATTCTCAATGCTAGATTGATCGGGTCTACTCATTAACATACACACAAGGGCAATCATTCGTTTAGCACATAACATCTTCACTAATTCTGAAGTAGCCCCAAAAAGGTATATAGCTGCTTATTTAACACTCATTAATCCCATGAGAATTCATCATATACTCACAGTTGGCACCGTCTGGGGAATCGACAAGGAGACATACGTCACTGCCGCCAGTAGTGGACCTTGCTGCAGTTGACGTTGATGCTGCTGGCCGACTATTTTGCAGACTGTGGGAGGAAGAAAAAGATACATGACAGATATACGCTTGTACTCATGAACACACTGCTTGTTGTTGTATATTGGTTGCCGTATTAGGACGCACATTTCAGGTGGTTCTACTTGGTGTGTCCACAAATTACGAATCAAAACGCCAATCGATATGAACCTCCAAAGAACTCAGTACAATTCATTCTGAATTCATATTTATAGTCAAAGATTATTCCCAAGTAGGGGATACACGATTACCTTATACAGAGAGACAACGTATCACCAACGCCACATGTAAGACCCGAGTCTACATATAGGCGACATGCCATCCACAAAACTAGTCCGTTTACGTTCATTTTATTGGCTTACGTATAATTTCAGTAGGTCAATTTTCTGTTTCAATTCAATTTGTCCATTTTCTCTCTTTTGGATCTGGTCTAGAAGATTCTGCATCCGCTTTTGAACAAGCTGTAAAGAAATATATATAAATAATCAATCTATTGTAATTATTCTTAGTATTTATAATCCATGTGCATGTACAATATTGCTGAATTGCTGTGCTTTGTGTATTTTCTGAATGTGCACCCAGCAATACGTCAGCCATATGACAGCCGTCGGCAACTCAGTCCTGACAACACAACGACTGATGTCACGCCATCCAGTCTGCACAGTTCTAATGGTACTATTAGTGATAGGAGTACGTGTAGTCCGATGGTTCAAGTATTTTGCCACCGGGTTACAATTGGTCTTCAGCAACCAAAGCTTGTGAGAAGCGACTAATGGGATCGTCAGACTCGCTGACTTGGTTGAGACGTTATCGTATCCTAATAAGTAGATCGATGTTCATGATATTGATCATTGGATTGTCATGTTCAGACCTGATTATTTACAGACCGCCGCCATATAGCCGAAATATTGCCGGAGTGCGACGTTAAGCACAAAAAATCAAAAGGATGCGCCTAATAAGCTGACCGATATTCGGTTTGCAAACTTTCCTATATGTTTGCCTGTCAGTGCTGCCTCACTCATTCACTCAGATTGTGTAAAGTAACAACCATTTTAGACATATGCTACAGAGCAATAAGACGAAGCCGCCGTGTAAAGACCCAGTAGACCGCAGGCGTGTAAATAACCTATAGGCATGTGTAGAACTTGTAGGTAGCAGTGGATTGAGTAATATTTTATAAAATTGGTGTTTACTCACATCAAATGACGTTGCGACCCACGTGTTACTGTGGATGAGGGTGCGGTCGACTGTGCGGTTGACATGTATCAACCAAGTCAGCGAGCCTGACCACCCGATCCGTTAGTCGCCCTCGTTCGACCAAATGGGTTACCCGGATCTTCATGGTTGACAGATTGATAGGAATATCAATGAAATGTATATGTACATCACCTCCATGTTTCAACATGCCTACCGAAGGATGAAAAAGAATAATTGCATAGCATATATGTATTTCAATCGTACACAACCAGCTCTCTTAGAGTCTGTCAAAAAAGGGAGGATCAGTTTGTTATCAGCTTACATTATATTATAAGTCGTTAGTTTCGTAAGCCGCATATTCGTTTCACGAACTTTAAGAGACAAGGTCAAGCGAAATAGAGTGGCGACCTCTGAATTGTATTACCACTGCGATATTGACTTGGCCGTTTTTTTATTATAGCTTACGACAACTGCGAGTATGTGAAATACACAAAAAGAACTTAATTAAGCATCCCTGTATTTTTGCAATGACGGGTTTTTCAAGCACTTGCGTACATTAAAACTTCTCGTATGGTGACCAATGGAAAAACATGAAGGTTTATCTGACCCATATGATCCTTTGACTCATAGAAACGACAAAATGATTGGAATCCATGTTGCTCATTTTAAAAATACACTGATTTTCATACAAAACCATGTCTGGCACAAGTATGGCCCTGGAATGTTTAATGTTGAGATTTATTGATGAATGTGAACTTTTAAGATTCAATACCAGTGTAACCTCCATGTGATGACTGTGTGACAGTAGGCATTTTCTCCTCATACCTCATGTCAGTCTCCTGATCCTCTGAAGGGCCAGTCTACGCCATTCCACGTGTAAAGCAGCTTCCAATTGGGCCAAGGTTCTGTACAGGAGGATCACTTTGTCCATTATGTCCCCATTATGCCCCAAAGGGTTAAGATCAGGGCTCGGTCAATCGTGAGGATACTGTATGTCAGGGGTGCTTAACTAAGTTGTAAGGAGGTAATACATATTTATTGCGGTCCACTCTATGAATTAAAGACGCTTTCTATGGAGTTCCATAGCACGAAATATAACACCTGAGTTCGTTATTGAAGCCCTGTAGAAAATATTGACCCACCATTAAATCCGACAAAAGTCACCAATTTCACTGAAAGTAGAGGCTCTCACGAGTACCAATTTATGGGGGCCGAGATCGGGTAAACGCAGGAATCGAGAGATAATTGAAGGGACTCGAGGACTCTGAGGAGCATAAACTCTAGAAGCATCTCACGCAATCAAGATGGATGATCGTTGAGAAAAGATCAATGTCTGGACGCATTTTTGATCTTGATTTAGTGGCCAAAATACGGAATGCCGTCTTTGTGGTGTTTCCCTTGGATTACGCCAGGTAGTACAACAAGTTCCATGCGCTAGCGTTTTGTCTCACCGAAAGGCACCCGCAAATAAGCATTGTAGACAGAAGAACAAGCTCAGCAAGCAACGCTGGAGCAGTTTAGTAATTTTGATAGCAAAGTCGCAAGCCTGTGGAGCAGGAAATGGTATG
>NW_025766449.1:0-39931 GCF_003918875.1 Haliotis rubra
GTGACGAGCGAACGCTTCAACCATCAATCTACCCCACCGAGACAGTAGGACAGGTGCCTAGTTTGAGGAAGGAGACCAAACAAACAGGACGCGGAGGAAACTGGACCCACAACACCTGTATGAAGACGTTCGCATCGACGAAAACGTATGCAATGGAGCAGCAATGTACAGGAATGAGAAACGACAGTAAGTTCAGTGATCAATCACGATTTCTTCTTCAACAACAAGGTACATGACGTCACGTCTCCCGAAGTCGAAATGAACGTCTTGTAAACACGTGCCTGGTCTGAACGTTCTTCGGGTAGACAGATTCGGGGGCGGAAGTGTGAAGGTGAGGAGCCATATCTTACACACGCAGATCTGACTTGATGGTGATACAATGCCCTTTCCACATCCATAAGAGCATGAGCATCGATCTGCGCAACTGGAAACCGATGACATGTGTCAACCAAGTCAACGATCCTGACCACCCGATCCCGTTTGTCGCTTCCTATGACAAGCATGGGTTCCTAATATCAATTCTAACCTGAATCCTCACGAGTATCAACTTGTCTAAATGTTGCACAGAGAGAAACTTGAACTGATACTGATGGCTGCAGATTGTACCACACGTTCATCCCGGATGAAGAATTGACTAGACTTTGCATGTGTTTATGATGGGTGCCACCGGTGGGGCAAGATACGCTCACCTTTTCGCAAACCCCTTTATCATTACTATTGATTCATAAACTCATTTGTTCTCATCGCTATATGGCTGCAATATTGCCGATGCGATGTAAAATCTTACTCACCACTCACTCATAAATACATACCTGGTCACATAATTAACACATAATTTCAGACTTATAATAAGTTGTTTTAAAAGCAAATGAACATCGCAAATTCATATATGAATTGCAGTTAGGAAATTCTGAATAATGAATGACTTGTTTAGATAACCTGCAGTTTATTTTAACTCCTTCACTTCAGAGCCATTTCCTGGCGGTGGGTAGCTTTAGTGAAGTTAAAGCATCTGCTCGTCACGCCGAAGACCAAGGTTCGATCCCCCACATGGGTACACTGCGTGAAACCCATTTCTGTTATCCCCCGCCGTGATGTTGCTGGAATATTGCTAAAAGCGGCGTTACACTATACTCACACACTCATTCACTCACACTCACTCAGAGCCCTCTCAGCTTGTATTGTAAGACAACTTTGCGGTAGATGTATCTTATTGCAGTCGCAATTTTAGTCCTAAGTAGCTACGATTTTTTTTGGCAAGACAGCTTCGTAGTCAGGTAGTTTCATTGCGAATGAAATTACAATACATAATTATCATAGATCATACCGCTACTTATCTTACCTATATATATATATATATATATATATATATATATATATATACGTATTATATTCTTCACCTATATGATCAGTAATTCATTAATATTTTCAGATTGGACCTAGGCATCACAAAATAATCGAAAGTACATTTGGTCTTTAGACATCATTTGAAGGCAAAGGAAAAGTTTGCAAGTACATATAAATGTTAACGTAAGTAATCATAAAGTGAAGTCGAGGGAACGAATACTCTCACTCTGAATGTACGCTTGTCCATGGGTGGAGGAGACTGTCCTTCTTCCATCAGGACCTCCAGCACCTGGTTCTTGACCTTGACCTTCTAGAAGTGGAGAGGACATCCGGTTGGTGGAGGGGATCGTCACCTTCCCATGGCGCTTGTGTACATTAGCTGGATTGGAGGACAGTCATCTTCCTTTGTGCATCCTGGGATGGGTGGGTGGCCAACGCCAGGAGGACTGGACCAGCAGAGTGCCCGTAGTACCAGGAACTTCTTCATTGTGAAAGCGATGTACCGGCAAAACCACACCATTTATACACTTCCAGTGCAGGACAGCTGACGTATTGTTAACTCAACGTAATTACTATTGAGTCAACATTGCATTGTATCATCAGCATAGCTTAGGTGATTAAAATGTGACTCTAAAGATCGGAAATATAAGGAATTGATTGCTATGTCATCTGGTTCTCTAAACGGACAAAGCGTAGAAACTAATTATCAAATATTGTTTTCATTGAAAGGTATTTCGTTTCAGAATGCAAATACTGAAACTGATTGTTATGTGTGTCTCTTAAAGAAACAAAACGCGAAATACAACTGTCCACATTTTTTTAACTGAAATGTAGTTTTTTTAATTTCAGAATGCAAATACTTACTTTGGAATGTCCATAATTTGAAGTTCACGTAGATGGTAGATGAAGCTATACAACATATGGAGATCTATTTAGAAATACATGTAAATGACAGACCTATATATAACTTCTGGTGATCTATTATGGAGGTCATGTATATGGTAGATAATGCTCTATAGCCGATGTTTTATTCGCGTACAAGGTCCACCGGCCCATTATACTAGCACAGAGCATGATAACGACTGTTTGACAAGAGCCCTGAGAACAAACATGACTAAATTATACATTATATAACAGTATATGGTATAGACAAAACAATACAATCTATACACGATGTTGCTAAACAACATGTTTTTCTTTGAAAAAGGAATTCCGTTTTTTTCAAAGCGAGAAAAACGTTTATTACAGACATTGAGTTTGTTACATGAAAATGAACATTTTGCCAATAGTTGATATTGTGGAATATGACTGGTGCGCTAATCCGAATAAAATGTGCACACTCAGCGTTTGGGATAATACTAAATGGGCAAAACTTTTCATGTCTTGGTATTTTGTGATATCTGCCGTTTCTACTTGAAGTCTATGGTTTGATCTGAGGAATCTTACAATATTCATTATATAGATTTTGACATCAATTAATCTAATGCAATTATGATGCCGAAAGTAATCTTTTATGGACGAAAACAATTCAAGCTTTGAACAACATTTAATTGTTTCGCCTTTAAACTTGATAGATATATTAAGCCCTATAACTACGTAGAAGATACTTTCATCTACGTAGATGATAACGTTTTACGTCACATATATTATCTTCTATCGACTTTGGTTACCATATTTTCTCGTGTAATTGACAATATTTCTGGGTCTGTTTATGTAACTTCTATCTTAATTAATAAAGACCAATATCTTGGACGTTCTTTTTTAGTGAGGTAGTATCTGAGCAGTAAAAAGTGACTCTTCATTTAGATATGTTGATATTTTGTTGAATGTATTTAAGTTATCTGTATTGTTTTAGATATTTTTAAATTTGAAATTTCCGGGGATTCGTGAAAATACAGGAAAGGCCTAAATAACATAGACCACATAAGTACTCCCTATAAAAGAATCTTACGTTGCAACACTTTCATTTAAAAGTGTCCCTGATTCAAACTAAGTATTTCAAAAGGTTTTTTTCGAAAGGAGGCATTTATTTGAAGCGGTATATAGGCACAACATAGGTATAGCATTATCACATCGGCATGTAGTCTTCGACAAACTTACAGCAGTAAAGCATGAAAATATGATTTTTTTTTTTGTCAGCTGCCTAATAAGTATCCGGTGTCCGATTCAAATTAGTCGTTGCTCTTGCTTTCAGGCACTGGTGTGTCTGATCCAGACTCTTGTTATTTGCACACCAGTGTAATAAAGTTGGAATATCACTGACGTTAGCAATACACACATTCCTCATCATACGTCCCGTCGCAACAGCTGTTTAAAATCAATGAACGTTGATTTGGAATAAATGTTTGCATTCATTATTTCCTTGTTAATTTGTTATGCCATGAAAGCATATTTGATCATGTAATAAGACATGTCATCGTCGATTGAAACGTGGTCCTGCGACAGTCTATTATTGACATAACAAGCTATTCATTATCACATTTCTATTTCGCTCTTTGTCTTCGTAAGGACAGTCCTATTATGAACAATACATATTTTAAATTGAATGTTTTAATCCCTCGCTGACAACGTACGCAATACCGCCTCCTCAGTGGTAATTAGTAAGAGGTAATGAAGAGCCATCTGGTTTTGGACTGGAAGTGTATAAAAGCTGTTCTGTGTCGAGACAAGACCACCACTCTCACTATGAAGACTTTGTTGGTACTACTTGCGCTCTCCTTTGTTGCCACATGTTGGTCGCGACCCCCTCAGGGGGAAGGCGAGGGCCCACCTCCACCAACTGGCTGTCCTCCCCCTCCTGAGGGTATGGGAGAATCCCGACCACGCAGGCAAGCACAACAACAAGGCCCCGAAGGTCAGAAAGGCGAAGGCTCCGAAGGCCCCGAAGGTCAGGGAGGTGAAGGCTCCGAAGGTCCCGAAGGTCAGAGAGGTGAAGGCTCCGAAGGTCCCGAAGGTCAGAGAGGTGAAGGCTCCGAAGGCCCCGAAGGTCAGAGAGGTGAAGGTTCTGAAGGCCCCGAAGGTCAGAGAGGTGAAGGTTCTGAAGGCCCCGAAGGTCAGAGAGGTGAAGGCTCCGAAGGCCCCGAAGGTCAGAGAGGTGAAGGCTCCGAAGGTCCCGAAGGTCAGAGAGGTGAAGGTTCTGAAGGCCCCGAAGGTCAGGGAGGTGAAGGCTCTGAAGGCCCCGAAGGTCAGAGAGGCGAAGGCTCCGAAGGCCCCGAAGGTCAGAGAGGCGAAGGCCCCGAAGGTCAGAGAGGCGAAGGCTCCGAAGGTCAGAGGAGTGAAGGCTCCGAAGGTCAGAAAGGCGAAGGTTCCGAAGGTCAGAAAGGTGAAAGATCCGAAGGTCAGAGAGGCGAAGGCGGCAAAGGCCCCGAAGGGCAAAAGGAACAAGGATCTGATGGTTCCGAAGAAAGGCCGGGAAGACCACCTCAACGAAGGTATTAACTGACATTCAAGGATAGTTTCCTATGGGCTCAGTTCCATATGTATATTTCTTGTTCGGTGATTTACAATGTGATTAGGTTGTCTGACAAAACATCCACTTGCACAGTTTGGGATCGATTGGGTCATTGGATGAAGAGATATTTACAAAAAAACGGGTCCACATGCATTTCATGCCAAACTATAGGTAAGCTTCAAAATGACTATACAGTAGAGAGTATGTACATGTTTCAACTTCTTATTTGACAAGACGAGTCTGAGTGTATCTTGTATATAGAGCCGTTCATGCATTTGTGATCAGGGACGGTGGACTAGCCTGGTGGTTAAAAGTTTCGCACGTCATGTTGAAGTACGGTCCTGTTATCCATATGGGTGCAATATGTAAAACACCTTGTTCCTTCCCCAGTCATATTACCAGAATATTGGAAGGACTTACTAATAAGTCACGCATCTTTGATCAAAACCTGCAGTCACGTTACCAATGTGCGTGAAAACCCCATGAAACGTATTACTGTTTTAACGCATGTTTTCTCATCTTTTCAGACGATGATTCCTGTGAAAGAAATAAAACATATATATACTGAACGATTTTGTTACGTGTAGTTCTTGCATGTTTGTTTTGTCATAATGTGTGTTTAACGTGATGTGTGAAGAAAGATATATTGTTTTGAATACTTCGTGGTATTATAGCCTGGTTGTGGTGAAAACGTACTGATGAATTTCACTTTGAACCAAAAAACGTAAATCAAATAAACTGAAATTAAGTTTGCGAATCCTCATAATTTTACCTTGCCAGTTGAAAATGGAAATTTCAGAATTTTATACAACTTAGGATAAAAGTTGTTTAACAAACGATCATAGATTCTAATCGCTATTATTGGTTTGTATTACAAGGGGGTGAACGCAGTAGTTGCGAACAGTGATACAAATGCACGTGCAGTACGTGATGAGCGTTAACTTAGACCAACCCTACTTGTTCTCGGTATTTCATTTAATGTGAAAACTATGATCGTTTGTTAAACAACTGTTATCCTAAGTTGAATAAAATTCTGAGATTTAAATGTTCAGTAGGTAAAATTATGAGGATTCGCAATCTTAATTTCACTTTATTTGATTTACTTTTTTGTTTAAAGTGTAAAAATTTAAGACATCTTAAAGTTAAATCTTAAAATATATTCAATGTGTTCATGTGACTGACAACCGGCCTTGATTTGAACACGTGTATGTTTCGACAATTGTAATGTAGAAGTAAGGCTCACACAAACAATTTCTACTTTAAACATTTGAACACAAGCAAGTCCTGAGTCCTGTAATTTTTAGAACACCTTTTCTTTAACTTCGGAAATTCCCCCATCCAGTGTGCAAAGAGACCTTAATCATCCAATTGCCTATCACATTGCTTCGACCCATGAAGATCCGGGTTAGAATTGGTCTTTAGCAACCCATGCTTGTCGTAAGAGGCGACTAACGGGATCGGGTGGTCTGGCTCGCTGACTTGGTTGACACATGTCATCATATCCCAATTGCGTAGCTCGATGCTCAAGCTGTTGATCACTGGATTGTCTAGTTCAGACTCGATTATTTACAGGCTGTCACCATATTGCTGGAATATTGCTGTGTGCGGTGTTAAACAACAAACAAACATACATACATACATACATACATACATACATACATACATACATACATACATACATACATACATACATACATACATACATACATACATACATACATACATACATACATACATACATACATACATACATGGGACGGTGGGGTAGCCTAATGGTTAAAGCGTTGGCTCGTCACGCCGAAGGCCCGGGTTCGAATCCCCACATGGGTACGTGGTGTCCCCCGCCGTGATGTTGCTGGAATATTGCTAAACGCGGCGTAAAACCACAACTCAGTCATACAGACATACATACATACATACATACATACATACATACATACATACATACATACATACATACATACATACATACATACATACATACATACATACATACATACATACATACATACATACATACATACATACATACATACATACATACATACATTTGTGACCGCCTCCGTGGTGTATTGATTAGAGCGTCCGCCCGGAGAGCGGAATGTCGCGGGTTCGATCCCCGACCGCGGCATACCAAAAGACGTTAAAATATGGTACTTGTTGGTCCCAGCCTGGCGCTCGGCATTAATGGGTACAACAAGGACTGGTCGGCTCGGAGTCAGTATAATTCGTCTGAGTGGGGTATTCATGCTTCACTGCGGCATGGTATCTCAGTGGGCTAGCACTATAAAACCAGCTTCAGTCTGGGCTAGTACAAGCAGCCACACATACACACGCATGTACGTCGTCATATGAGCGAAATATTCTCAAGCACGACGTGAAACCCAGTTTCACCTCACCTCACCTAACATTTGTATAACGCCGATATCCAGCTCATCTCAGCTGCTCAAAGGGGCTTTGTTTTTCCTTCGTTCACTGGATGTCAATCTCAACGGCACATCGTATTGTCAATCTCAACTCCCTGGGGAGCATACAACTCTTGCAGCCACTAGGCGCACCGAGTTATTGTGGCATTCCCATCCTTACGAGGTACCCATTCACAGCTGGGTGGACTGGGACACATAGTCACAGTACTTTGTCCAAGTTTACTGCACGTTGCTGTACCCGCAACTGGGTGTTTGCACGTATTCAGATGGCCACCATCTGGTCATATACCAACGTATTCGTGGGTTCTTTTAAGTGCACAGGGTTGTGTACTGTACACTAGGGGTTGTGACAACACTGAAAGAGTCTGCACAACAAAGTTGACTCCAAGGTTTTTACACCCGGTCACAGGTGGGCTCGATCCCGTCACCTCAAGCTCGCTGGATCACTAGCCTGGTGCTTTAGTCAGTTCGACCACCGCGAAATCTCCAATTCATTGTGAGTGAAGGGTATTCCAATATCAAATATCCATTTAAATCAAACAGTAGCCTTTAAAAGGTGGAATACCATCTGCAAAGTATTCTGCAAACACTTGATACGACACAAACAATGACTAGACATAGAAGTGTTCCTTTATTTAGTTGTAGTTGACATTAGTGAATCAGACAATTAAGAATTACATTGTGTTATCTTTCCTAAAAACAAGTAATCAGAAACTTTTTAAGTAAGAGGTAGACCTGCAAAATTACATGAACATCACAGAGAAGTATACCATTTCACTTGTTGTCAAGGTCGTGGAAGGTCACGGGTGCTGCCTATCTGCTGATGTCGTCTATGAAGCCTAACGATGGTGGAGTGGCCAAGTCCAAGTTGTCAAGCAATATCCCTGCTGCTGGTGCCAACCTGACTCATGCACGTTCTCTTTCGTGAGGTGTTAACCTCGGCATCTCAATTCGCTATCGTTAGCAAAGCAATGAGAATCGTTTCTCATACACCTGCTTTTAAGGTCAAAGTATGCATGATGTCAGAATGAAATTCGCACATTTTTCATGGCGTGTCTGCATGTTGATGCCCTTGGACTTCATGTTAGTCATATCCATTGATTATTGTCATGCTAAAGTCCATCTTGATGAAAATATGGACAATTTTAGTCTGGTGCGTTTTCAATGTTGGTGAGTATTTTTTTCTGTAGATGTGTCACTCGGTAACCACTACATCGCACATTCCGACCACAAAGCCACATGGTCCACAAAATAATGAAAGAATACTAAGATGTTTATTATTTATTTCAATGTTTATTTCCAAATTATTCAACAAAAGGCTATCTGTAAAAGGAGAAGACATACACCTAACAGAACAGTGAATACTATACAACCTACATTTTGTATAGTTCATGTATCGATCAGCTGGCGTGGTGGACGTAATGACACGGAGCATGGCGGTATTGTCATGGCTACTTCAATCAGATCAGTATAATCTCGTTGGCTTTTGAATAACAGGCAATTCATAATGGCAGTTCCACGTCAATTACTTAAGATCCCCATCACTTTTAAGTATCACGCATATGTGTATCCTTTGCTAGGACTAAGTTCAAATTGAATACAAGCTAGTTCCTGAGTGGAACAGATGGACGTCATCCTTCAGGACATCACATGGTCCTTTATGCCCCCATTTCACTGGGCTACGACCTATCAAGACTATCCCGACTAGTGCCGATTCGTCACCTACGATGTTATCGTTCTCAATCGGCCAGATTTTGTTAATATTTTCCTTTTCTACGCAGTATCTACGGTAAACCTACGTAATGGACGATGAAGAAACTGTAGACTTACGTATAAATACCGATAACACTGCGATTGAGCACCCGTTGTTGATACGAGTTCACCCAGTATTGGCCGATTGGCTACGTTTAAATCACGTTTTTGCGGCGATATATCTACGCTTCACCCCCGATGGATGATATAGAGAAGAGGAAGTTGATTTTAGAGTATTATAACAAGGACATCAGATCAGCTAAAGTGATTTCAAGTAGAACAGGCATCCCTTTGTCCACTGTTTATCGTGTTTTGAAAAATATTGCAAATGGATATGGCACTGAGCACCAGGGAGGCGCAGGTAGGCCCAGAAAATTGACTGTTGGTGACAGGAGGCGGCTTGGTATTCTTGTTTCTAAAAACAAACGAAGGAGTTTAGAAAACTTAAGGCTGGATATGATTGATAGAGGAACTGTGGCTGTCTGTAAGGAGACAATTAGAAGTGAGCTGCATGCAATGGGTTGGCAGAAAAGTCGAGGAATTCTATCACCGATCATTAAACCTGAACAAAAGGGGCGAAGGTTGAACTTGTGCTTACAGCATAGAAATTTGTGCAGTAGAATAAACACTTCTGATGATCACGCCGTAGGGATAGTTAGAGGTTTAAAATTCTCATCTGACACACATCCCCATTTGTAACAGGAACCTAAACCGATTCAGTCAGATAGGGAAAACGTATTGATTTAGATAGAAGAAATATTATGTTCAGGAATAATCGAGCTGACCACAAAAGAAGAAGGGCAACATGCTCTAACATATTTATCAGACAATAACACACTAATAAATCATGACTGATTTTTAAGCTAAAGATACATACTGTGTTTATCAATTACAGTCATTGTATGATGGAAACCTTAGATTCATTTAAAAAAAATGTAAAATACACATGGAAACGATATAAATTGATTTCAAGGATGAATCATTATTCACTCAAAACTCTTACGTAGGAGAAGTACACTGAGTCAATTATATATCTATGTGGCAGAGTAGTTAAGCTTGGCTCTAAGAGTCTTTATTGAGCCCAAACACATGCTGAAGACTTGCGCTTCCGTAGGAGAAGTACACTGTATCAATTTACGTGAATGGCATAGTGGTTAAGCTTGGCTCTAAGAGTCTTTGCTAAATTGTTAAAACCACTGGTTGCTGCACTGAGTGATATCTCGCCTAGAATACATTTATGACATTCATACTCAAAGAATTATTGATGTATATATTCAACACACCTTCCACTACTTTTCAAGATCTTGGGTTAAAGACTTATTGGGGAAAATCATGTTTTAACCAGCAATAGAAATTATACAGCTGAGTACATAACTTCTAGAATCCAGATTCTAGATGCCACATCATAAGACAGAACTTATAATACAAAACTGTACAAAATTGTAGAGGAGGAGAATATATTGCATCAAATAGAGCTCAACGTATTGGGTCTTTTGAAGCTATTTACATAAGTTAGAGGAACTTGGAAAAGAATAGATTAAGACCATTTAAGTTCAATAAAAGGGATCTTCATTAGATCATGGTTGGATGGTTTGGTGTACGGTATATTGAAAGAATGGTTGTAGATGGACTATCAAGAGCAAGGAAGCAGATATGTTACAGTAAATGTGTCAAATCAGGAAATGTGTAAATTTCCTGGAATATTTAGCAAATGGCTACATTTCCTGATTCACTCAGTAAATTTACACATTTCCTAAATATTCCAGGATATTTACACATTTCCTGATTTGAGGGCCTGATCTTTTTACACATTTCCTGATATGAAGATTTTGCTCAATTTGCAATGAGAACAGGAAAATGTGGCCAGATCTGTTGATTGTACATGGCAAGCCTCGTCATCCTCAAAGCCAGGGGTCTGTAGAACGTCTTAACTGTGACATCAAGGATATGTTAGTTGCCTGGTTAGCGGACAATGCCACAACTGACTGGCCGAGTGGACTACGATTTGTGCAGTTCCAGGAAAACAGCAGGGATCACTCTGGAATCAAACAGTCACCTTTCAGAGCCCTGTTTAGAAGTGAGCCGAGAGTAGGTGTTCGTTCTTCTACCCTTCCGCCTGAAATACTGGGACGTCTTGTCACTGAAGATGACCTGCATGCAGCATTCGAGCCGTCTGCAACACCGCCAGCAACACACCAGCGGGACCATCCATCCTCTGCAGAGTCACCATCATCAAAAATCTCACAGATTGAGGAGCAGCATCAAAACATCCAGCTTAAAATCCATTATGTTTTTGTACATTTGTAAATATTTTATATTCTTTGCTCTTGTACCACTGATGGTGGTTTTATGAGAATAAAGTTGAAGTTGAAGTTAACCGCAAGAGAGCTGCTGATGGACAGTTTGCTCAAGCTGAACGCATGGTGAAACGCAGTCGTTTGGAACATGTTGCTGGAAATCCAGGTGATAATGTGACAATACCAATCCCCCTTGTAGATCGTGGCAAAGGGGGACCCCCGAAATATCATTGGTGGGATATTGGATAGAAATGAGAATGACTTGTATCGGGTTGCTGTGAGATCTGGTATCCTGAAGGAACGCTACTACAGAAGTCAATTTGACTTGTGCGCTCAAAACCTTTTGTCCATGGTTGATGTACAAACTGACAAAGAAATTGGACTGCGTCAAGCTGTGCAACAAGAATCAATCTGTCGTGGTCAAGGATACACTAAGTGCAATTGTGTGCGCAAAGCAGGACTTAAGTGTAATAGCCGTTGTCATTCAAGCTTGAATTGCCACAATAAATGAGTTTGTGTAAATTGAAGATGTTGTTTGTCCTTTAAATCGAAACTGTATTATTTGAGATAGCAAAAATATCATAGTCCACAAATCGTAGTCCACTCGGCCAGTCAGTTGTGTCATTGTCCGCTAACAAGGCAACTAACATATCCTTGATGTCACAGTTAAGACGTTCTACAGACCCCTGGCTTTGAGGATGACGAGGCTTGCCATGTACAATCAACAGATCTGGCCACATTCTCCTGTTCTCATTGCAACTTAAGCAAAATCTTCATATCAGGAAATGTGTCAAAAAATAAGGCCCTCAAATCAGGAAATGTGTAAATTTCCTGGAATATTTAGAAAATGTGTACATTTGCTGAGTGAATCAGGAAATGTAGCCATTTGCTAAATATTCCAGGAAATTTACACATTTCCTGATTTGACACATTTACCGTAACATATATAAGTATTAGAATTATCTCAGTCTGGATGGATATTCGTACAGAGAAGGCTTTCCATGAACCTGGTTTCTAAACATTCCTTTTCCTTCAGTAAAGTGTGACGAAGGTCTCAGATGATGACCTTCGAAAGTGTATGCTACATATCTGTATTTGCAGGTGTACCCTATCACTGTTGGTCGTTATAAGCACCGCAGTTCCGAGTTACGTCCCTTATCAGTGTCTGGATCCGCTTCATTTTGACAGCGATTCTCCGTTTGTCATCATACATCGTGGGTTCGGTCATTGGTATCCGTCCACGACCTTCATCATTTTTGGGACTTCTCATTGTGTGATATAACTGAAATACTGTTCAAAGCGTTGATAAGCACAAATTGCTGTCTCAGTATTTGGTTGTGTTGTCTTTCAGTGTTGTATCCTCACTTAACCTTCACTCACTGCGCATATCTTGCTTGACTGTAATGATTTTTCCATCACAAAGGATCAATATTTCAATTCACCGTGCATGAAGGATCATTTTACTGATATGTCTCATTTAATAATTGCATTTATAAGAAATTGAATTAATTGATATGTTTACTGTTAAGAGTAATTAATTATAATTTGGAAGAATGGACCAATAGCTGAGATTATTAGTGCATTAGTGGCTGTATCTTCAAAGAGTGTTGAAGCAGCCAAGAAATTGTCCCCTGAGGAGGGTATTTAAGACCCATTTCATTCAAAGTATTTTTCATTCTCCGTGATTTTAATTGGAGAATATATGTTCTTATCATGCATAGCTAATTTGCTGAAAAATAGCCAACACTCAAATGAATAATGCAAATCCAGGTAGTGTCCATGCGAGTTGCTTAACAATACTATAAGTAACTAGGGTCCTTGTATGGTGATCTGCTTGTTTTATAGCATTGTTCTCAACAGTGATACACTTTTATGATAACATGCTAGTTTTAAGTCAAAATCCGTGATACTGTCGAAGTTCAATTTGGCCATTAACGATAGGCTATTTTGTTCCAAACTTTTTCATTTTTAATGCATAAACTGTTTTCGTTACGATATGGAAGAAACATTTGCGATGGGACGTTCAATATTAACTCACTCGCGGCATGTGCTATTACATGACATGTTCACCAGTCCACGGCCACCTTCGTTCATTCATGTAAGTTTCCAACACGTCCTCTACAAACCTGTCACATGAGACTTATAACGACTTCCTTTGTATGTGACAGACATCAAGAATGTACTGTTCTCCTAAAGCATTTACGATAGGATGGTTCGGATGTTTTCCCCTTGATGTAACGTGATTGTCAGCTGGAATAGTTGTCACAGTATCGACCGATCTCTGGAGAGCTCGCTCCTTCTGCTTGATTTACATTGGTCGGTGGGGTGCCCTTGTGGTTAAAGCCTTCACTGGATTTGATTCCTTCATTGTGCACAATGTGTGAAGCCTTCATCTTTGGCGTCCTCCGCTTTGACTTTGCTTGGAGTTTGCTAAAGGCGAGAATCAATATGTCAAACTGATTGGCTTTGTGAATATCGACGTTTGTATTTCAATGCTTACATTATGTCTTGTAAAACACCACCAGTTAGTCTATTTTCAGCAGTTCGGTCAGTTCATTGAATGGCCATAATTGATACACGCTAGCATCAACTTCCACACGCAAATTCATCTAAAACACATCAGTCAGTGTTTATCCATAAACATTTGTTTAATCTCGATGAGTACTAATATGAACCTGAATCTCATGAAGCATGCCATTTCGTGAAGAAATAAGAACACTTGATATGTTCAATTTGTACTTCTTTTTCAGTTGAAACAGTGTGTTGATGTCAACTGTTTCAAGCATCAAGAATAGGACGCCTACGATGAGGTTATAAAGCGACGGTTAGACAGTCTAATGAATTGTTGTAGCACGAAACTGACGAATGTCTGATTCTGATTGGCAAGAATTAACAGAAACCATGCGTATGAACACTATTGATGGCCTACGTATATGCATATGAGAATGGCTGTGGACATCCCATTGGAACTGTACTGTATCGGAGAAACAGCTTATCAAACAAGATGCAATATATCACAAAACACGAACACAATTAAGAAAAGAAAAAAAGACACAAACCATTGTGACAGGGCCACACAATAATCGGTCACAAAAGAGGAGTAGCCTCTCAGACAATACCAATCCCCCTTGTAGATCGTGGCAAAGGGGAACCCCGAAATATCATTGGTGGGATATTGGATAGAAATGAGAATGACTTGTATCGGGTTGCTGTGAGATCTGGTATCCTGAAGGAACGCTACTACAGAAGTCAATTTGACTTGTGCGCTCAAAACCTTTTGTCCATGGTTGATGTACAAACTGACAAAGAAATTGGACTGCGTCAAGCTGTGCAACAAGAATCAATCTGTCGTGGTCAAGGATACACTAAGTGCAATTGTGTGCGCAAAGCAGGACTTAAGTGTAATAGCCGTTGTCATTCAAGCTTGAATTGCCACAATAAATGAGTTTGTGTAAATTGAAGATGTTGTTTGTCCTTTAAATCGAAACTGTATTATTTGAGATAGCAAAATATCATAGTCCACAAATCGTAGTCACTCGGCCAGTCAGTTGTGTCATTGTCCGCTAACAAGGCAACTAACATATCCTTGATGTCACAGTTAAGACGTTCTACAGACCCCTGGCTTTGAGGATGACGAGGCTTGCCATGTACAATCAACAGATCTGGCCACATTCTCCTGTTCTCATTGCAACTTAAGCAAAATCTTCATATCAGGAAATGTGTGTCAAAAATAAGACCCCTCAAATCAGGAAATGTGTAAATTTCCTGGAATATTTAGAAAATATTATTACATTTGCTGAGTGAATCAGGAAATGTAGCCATTTGCTAAATATTCAGAGAATTACATTCTGATTATTTCCGATACTGTAACATATATAAGTATTAGAATTATCTCAGTCTGGATGGATATTCGTACAGAGAAGGCTTTCCATGAACCTGGTTTCTAAACATTCCTTTTCCTTCAGTAAAGTGTGACGAAGGTCTCAGATGATGACCTTCGAAAGTGTATGCTACATATCTGTATTTGCAGGTGTACCCTATCACTGTTGGTCGTTATAAGCACCGCAGTTCCGAGTTACGTCCCTTATCAGTGTCTGGATCCGCTTCATTTTGACAGCGATTCTCCGTTTGTCATCATACATCGTGGGTTCGGTCATTGGTATCCGTCCACGACCTTCATCATTTTTGGGACTTCTCATTGTGTGATATAACTGAAATACTGTTCAAAGCGTTGATAAGCACAAATTGCTGTCTCAGTATTTGGTTGTGTTGTCTTTCAGTGTTGTATCCTCACTTAACCTTCACTCACTGCGCATATCTTGCTTGACTGTAATGATTTTTCCATCACAAAGGATCAATATTTCAATTCACCGTGCATGAAGGATCATTTTACTGATATGTCTCATTTAATAATTGCATTTATAAGAAATTGAATTAATTGATATGTTTACTGTTAAGAGTAATTAATTATAATTTGGAAGAATGGACCAATAGCTGAGATTATTAGTGCATTAGTGGCTGTATCTTCAAAGAGTGTTGAAGCAGCCAAGAAATTGTCCTCCTGAGAGGGTATTTAAGACCCATTTCATTCAAAGTATTTTTCATTCTCCGTGATTTTAATTGGAGAATATATGTTCTTATCATGCATAGCTAATTTGCTGAAAAATAGCCAACACTCAAATGAATAATGCAAATCCAGGTAGTGTCCATGCAGGTAGCAACAATACTATAAGTAACTAGGGTCCCTTGTATGGTGATCTGCTTGTTTTATAGCATTGTTCTCAACAGTGATACACTTTTATGATAACATGCTAGTTTTAAGTCAAAATCCGTGATACTGTCGAAGTTCAATTTGGCCATTAACGATAGGCTATTTTGTTCCAAACTTTTTCATTTTTAATGCATAAACTGTTTTCGTTACGATATGGAAGAAACATTTGCGATGGGACGTTCAATATTAACTCACTCGCGGCATGTGCTATTACATGACATGTTCACCAGTCCACGGCCACCTTCGTTCATTCATGTAAGTTTCGAACACGTCCTCTACAAACCTGTCACATGAGACTTATAACGACTTCCTTTGTATGTGACAGACATCAAGAGTGTACTGTTCTCCTAAAGCATTTACGATAGGATGGTTCGGATGTTTTCCCCTTGATGTAACGTGATTGTCAGCTGGAATAGTTGTCACAGTATCGACCGATCTCTGGAGAGCTCGCTCCTTCTGCTTGATTTACATTGGTCGGTGGGGTGCCCTTGTGGTTAAAGCCTTCACTGGATTTGATTCCCTTCGTGTGCACAATGTGTGAAGCCTTCATCTTTGGCGTCCTCCGCTTTGACTTTGCTTGGAGTTTGCTAAAGGCGAGAATCAATATGTCAAACTGATTGGCTTGTGAATATCGACGTTTGTATTTCAATGCTTACATTATGTCTTGTAAAACACCACCAGTTAGTCTATTTTCAGCAGTTCGGTCAGTTCATTGAATGGCCATAATTGATACACGCTAGCATCAACTTCCACACGCAAATTCATCTAAAAACACATCAGTCAGTGTTTATCCATAAACATTTGTTTAATCTCGATGAGTACTAATATGAACCTGAATCTCATGAAGCATGCCATTTCGTGAAGAAATAAGAACACTTGATATGTTCAATTTGTACTTCTTTTTCAGTTGAAACAGTGTGTTGATGTCAACTGTTTCAAGCATCAAGAATAGGACGCCTACGATGAGGTTATAAAGCGACGGTTAGACAGTCTAATGAATTGTTGTAGCACGAAACTGACGAATGTCTGATTCTGATTGGCAAGAATTAACAGAAACCATGCGTATGAACACTATTGATGGCCTACGTATATGCATATGAGAATGGCTGTGGACATCCCATTGGAACTGTACTGTATCGGAGAAACAGCTTATCAAACAAGATGCAATATATCACAAAACACGAACACAATTAAGAAAAGAAAAAAAGACACAAACCATTGTGACAGGGCCACACAATAATCGGTCACAAAAGAGGAGTAGCCTCTCAGACAATACCAATCCCCCTTGTAGATCGTGGCAAAGGGGAACCCCGAAATATCATTGGTGGGATATTGGATAGAAATGAGAATGACTTGTATCGGGTTGCTGTGAGATCTGGTATCCTGAAGGAACGCTACTACAGAAGTCAATTTGACTTGTGCGCTCAAAACCTTTTGTCCATGGTTGATGTACAAACTGACAAAGAAATTGGACTGCGTCAAGCTGTGCAACAAGAATCAATCTGTCGTGGTCAAGGATACACTAAGTGCAATTGTGTGCGCAAAGCAGGACTTAAGTGTAATAGCCGTTGTCATTCAAGCTTGAATTGCCACAATAAATGAGTTTGTGTAAATTGAAGATGTTGTTTGTCCTTTAAATCGAAACTGTATTATTTGAGATAGCAAAAATATCATAGTCCACAAATCGTAGTCCACTCGGCCAGTCAGTTGTGTCATTGTCCGCTAACAAGGCAACTAACATATCCTTGATGTCACAGTTAAGACGTTCTACAGACCCCTGGCTTTGAGGATGACGAGGCTTGCCATGTACAATCAACAGATCTGGCCACATTCTCCTGTTCTCATTGCAACTTAAGCAAAATCTTCATATCAGGAAATGTGTCAAAAAATAAGGCCCTCAAATCAGGAAATGTGTAAATTTCCTGGAATATTTAGAAAATGTGTACATTTGCTGAGTGAATCAGGAAATGTAGCCATTTGCTAAATATTCCAGGAAAATTACACTGATTTATTTACATTACCGTAACATATATAAGTATTAGAATTATCTCAGTCTGGATGGATATTCGTACAGAAGGCTTTCCATGAACCTGGTTTCTAAACATTCCTTTTCCTTCAGTAAAGTGTGACGAAGGTCTCAGATGATGACCTTCGAAGTGTATGCTACATATCTGTATTTGCAGGTGTACCCTATCACTGTTGGTCGTTATAAGCACCGCAGTTCGAGTTACGTCCTTATCAGTGTCTGGATCCGCTTCATTTTGACAGCGATTCTCCGTTTGTCATCATACATCGTGGGTTCGGTCATTGGTATCCGTCCACGACCTTCATCATTTTTGGGACTTCTCATTGTGTGATATAACTGAAATACTGTTCAAAGCGTTGATAAGCACAAATTGCTGTCTCAGTATTTGGTTGTGTTGTCTTTCAGTGTTGTATCCTCACTTAACCTTCACTCACTGCGCATATCTTGCTTGACTGTAATGATTTTTCCATCACAAAGGATCAATATTTCAATTCACCGTGCATGAAGGATCATTTTACTGATATGTCTCATTTAATAATTGCATTTATAAGAAATTGAATTAATTGATATGTTTACTGTTAAAGAGTAATTAATTATAATTTGGAAGAATGGACCAATAGCTGAGATTATTAGTGCATTAGTGGCTGTATCTTCAAAGAGTGTTGAAGCAGCCTAAGAAATTGTCCCCCTGAGAGGGTATTTAAGACCCATTTCATTCAAAGTATTTTTCATTCTCCGTGATTTTAATTGGAGAATATATGTTCTTATCATGCATAGCTAATTTGCTGAAAAATAGCCAACACTCAAATGAATAATGCAAATCCAGGTAGTGTCCATGCAGGTAGCAACAATACTATAAGTAACTAGGGTCCCTTGTATGGTGATCTGCTTGTTTTATAGCATTGTTCTCAACAGTGATACACTTTTATGATAACATGCTAGTTTTAAGTCAAAATCCGTGATACTGTCGAAGTTCAATTTGGCCACTAACGATAGGCTATTTTGTTCCAAACTTTTTCATTTTTAATGCATAAACTGTTTTCGTTACGATATGGAAGAAACATTTGCGATGGGACGTTCAATATTAACTCACTCGCGGCATGTGCTATTACATGACATGTTCACCAGTCCACGGCCACCTTCGTTCATTCATGTAAGTTTCCAACACGTCCTCTACAAACCTGTCACATGAGACTTATAACGACTTCCTTTGTATGTGACAGACATCAAGAATGTACTGTTCTCCTAAAGCATTTACGATAGGATGGTTCGGATGTTTTCCCCTTGATGTAACGTGATTGTCAGCTGGAATAGTTGTCACAGTATCGACCGATCTCTGGAGAGCTCGCTCCTTCTGCTTGATTTACATTGGTCGGTGGGGTGCCCTTGTGGTTAAAGCCTTCACTGGATTTGATTCCCTTCGTGTGCACAATGTGTGAAGCCTTCATCTTTGGCGTCCTCCGCTTTGAGGAGTAGCCTCTCAGACGCTCTTGTGTCGTGGGGCAGTCGGGCAGCCTAGTGGTTAAAGAGTTCGCTCGTCACGCCGAAGATCCGGGTTCGATTCTCCACATGGGTACAATGAGTGAAGCCCATTTCTGGTGTCCCCCGTCGTTTTATTGCTGTAATATTGCTAAAAGCGACATAAAACTATATTCACTCACACTCACTCTCGTGTTGTACAATGTCAAGTCATGTTCAGCTAAAAAACGGCGTTATTCAGTCCTATGTCAGGTTGGTAACGTTGGCAATGAAGATGTGCCAACAGACTCCTTTCATTTAGTAGATGCCCACGATGATAATGAACACAATGAAAGATAGGGGTTGTCTTGCATGAACAACCATTTCGGAAGCCGTGGCCATCAATGGCAAATAGAGATTACATGGAGGACGTTATGGTCTTGAATTCCAAAACATGGCATGTTGAGCGTTACCAGTGCAAATATGCGCTTATCCTCATGGTAGAATGCAGATTAACACACTGTTTTGAATCTTATTCGAAGTGCAGATTGGATACCTCTTGTTTTAGTTTTGATTCATCTCCCCAACCTCTTTTAACATTGTGTAAAAAGTTTGTCTTTGAACGTGCATCGATTTCCCGAAGGATTGAAGGACTTTCCTCATCTAATCACCTTTATGAATTTCACGAAAAAACTTGCGGGAGTTTCATCCTTGAATCCCCAAGAGGAAGCTAACCAATGGTACGGCGAGGTCGAACAAATTATATGAAATAAACGCAGGTACATTATCCAACATCAAAGCTAACAGTTAATCCGTGTATGAACGGGATATTTGTAATTTATTCAGTAAATGTTTTTCTTTAAAAATACTCGTCATTAATCACTCGCTATGTTTGCTCATAAATGACTAGTCAAAGAGGGAAAGTAATATTTTAGTGTTTGATTTGACCCTGTTTAGATTGTATGCTTCCCTCTGGACAAACGGGTTGGTTTTAACCTCAGTTGGCAAAGAGGGACGTGAATGTTCGATACATACTTTAGGTGTACCATGCACAGACTATTAATATAGTATTTACATCATTAAAAATGCAGTTCAATATAGTTTTAGCTTCAGAGATTTAGAGAAATCCTTGTCGAGACGCAGCTCACTCAATCAGACGAGCAATAAGATAAATCGAAAAACGAATGTGGGGACTGTGGATGATGCACTGTACTTCTGTTGATATACCGAGAGTATGGAACATTTACAGTGTGTTGAAAAATGTGTAGTAGAATAAAAACACTTCTGATATTCACACTGCAGGGATAGTTAGAGGATTAGAAATTTCATCTGCCACATAGCCCCATCAGTGACAGGAACCTAAACCACTTCAGTCAAGCCGGAAAAAACGGTATCGATTTAAGACAGAATTTAATATTAAATTCATGAATAATCGGACTAACCACATATCTATCACACAATAAACACAGTAATATATAGTGTCCATTTTTTAAGTTAAAGATACATACTCTGTTTATTAAGTATGTTTCTTTACGATTTCAAGCTTAGATTAATGTTTACAAATGAGATAAATATACACGAAAACTTAAATTGATTACAGCTTCGCTTCCGTGGGAAAAGTACGCTCTATCAATTTATTTTTATGACAGAGTGGCTAGGCTGGGCCCTTAGAGTCTTTGCTAAATTGTTAAGACCATTCGTTGCTACTCCGAGGGATATCTTGTCTGGAGTACATTGATAAAATCCATGCTCAAGGAGTTATTGATGTATATACTGAACTCCCTCACACGCTCTCTTTCATTTTTAAGACCTAGGGTTTCAGATTAATTGGGAGTAATCTCCTTTAGTACTTAAATGCCTGGGTCCCTCGGAATTTTCGTACAGAGGAATCTTTCCATGAGCATCAATATATTTTTGTCAAATAATTCAACACAGTTTGCTTTTTGGTGAAACTGGATGGAACTAGATTTGAAGAATGTCGTGATGGAGATCCCTGTTATATACATCTGGTATCCAGCATACCTTAATGGTTAGAACATGTAGACAGTTTTTCAGAACTGATTGGTCTTTGAAACATGGTATATTAACCTGATATTACATCCTGATACTAGCTAAATAAGAAACCGATAAAGGATACACTTGCCTTTGTGATGCTCAGTTCCCATTCATAGATTAGTTTGTCCCATTTTCTCCTGCATTGCTAGAAGCCTACAAACAAACAGAACATTAGCCTATGACTATGCCCTTGTGGCCCATACGGCGTTATTACATTCTATGTATAATAACTGAACGTCTTAAGAGCATCAACAAGGTTGAATATGAAGTACCCAGTTGTTTGTGTCTCCCGTTCGTTGCGAGAGTCACTGACATTTACAGAAATGTAGAATTTCAGATGCAGCAACACAGTTTTCATCACATCTTGGTAGAAATCCGCAGAAAAACAAAATGCTTCCAACTTGAGCATTTGGAAAGACTTGTGTCTTAGGAGACTTATTTATTTCTCAAATCACCTTCAGGTGATGTAGTTTATTTTTCAGTGACAATGTTTGAGGAATGGAAATGATATTGCGCCAAATATACTGCAAGATGTGCTTTATCCACATTTGTGTTGTTGATGGGCGATCATTTGTGACACACATGATAGCTTGTGGATTTCTGAAACACTTATTTGATACCCCCTTTCTTACACCACAGGCAGTTTGAATAAATGTGATTTTTTTTTTAACCGGAGACCATGTCATCATGTAACTGCCAAGATGCAACAAACAGCACATTTGTTAAATTCAAAGAATTCAACTTGTTGGGGAAATAGTTATTAGAACGCCGGCAATGAATGTTACATTAAAAACCTTTGTTTCAGATAGATTTTGTATTATCTCACGTCTATTCTCTAGGATTAGATTCGCCGCACAAGTAGGTTGAGTCCAGGGCCAAGGTACTTATTGCATGTATTAAATTAGTCTCATTAAAGAGCATCTTTTTACGTCTGAGTTTACAAATTGAAACATTAATCTAACTCAGAAATGTATACTCAAAAGAATTGCTTTGATTTCATGAAAAAATTAAGAATTGTATCAAACGTTAACAATTCTATGCAAATTACTGCAGAGTAACGACAGTAGCAGTAAATAGTAGAGTACAAGTGAACAAAATGTAATGGCAGTGCAATGACGTCCTACATAATTTCTAGAGATTTCTCTACTATTCTGGATTAGTCTCTCCTGTTCAAGATGATTTCAGATTACATTTGACTCTAAAGACATATTAAAATAGCAGTTTCCACTCAGGTCTTTGAATGGTATTTAGAAGTGATGAGGAAGAGAGGATTTATGGGTATTTATGGGTTCAACTTCTTTATTATGAGCAACATAGAATAAGTTATAATAAGTTATTCTGCCTTATCACAATTTGGATACGATATAGCTCGTTGAACTGGAGCTGGCTAAGGACGGACTAGAGTAGATAACAGAAAGTGTGAGTTGAAGGCATCTGTGTCAGTTGAAGGAGTGAGTGAGTGAGTCACATCGGCAATATTGCAGCCACACCGTGACTAAAAACAAGTAATAATTTTAGAATACATGAAGGTAGCTTTTTAAGAAAATAACTCAGCGAAGACAGTAAAATCAACTAGAATATCACTGATATGAATATAAAACTAGTACGTAACTCTAAAACAGCTTAATTACTGAAGACAACACAATATAAAAACAGGCTATACATTGCAAACAACTGGAGGGAGATCACCATACTAGGGACCATGGGGACTTAGAGTACATTTGCTTCCTGCATGGACCCTAGCTGAGTTTATACCATCCCTTCAGATGTTAGCAAGTTTTGACAATCTAGCTATACATTAAAATAACATATATACTGGTAGGTATAAATTTACTGTGAACGTTTTGGGACTTAATTTTGAGGATACAGCACTAAGCAATACAAGTTGATAATCTAAGCTACTAATTATACTGTTATTATTGATGGAGTATTAAATACGCACGCGCAGTCTTTGATTAATGGATGACATGCACTTACTCTTTAAAAAACTGAACTGCACAATCGTGTTGCAATCTCAAGCTATCTCTTCACTGTTGATAGACAGAAAGAATCATATTCAAGCGCTATCTTACGAATATAACTTGTTTGACCCGAGGTGCTGCTAAAAGAACCGTTCAACGATTAAACCTAGTGTTGAAACTATAGATTACTCAAGCTTTTACAGTTGTGCCAAAGGAAGGATGTCACTTCAGATCCAGTGACTCCGTCGAAACAATGGATACCTATGTATCAACTTCATGCACATTAGATCAAGGATAGCCGAGAAGAAGCAAGTAAAATGAACGTTTTCTGTCACTTGTTTCTATCAAGTGTAAGTACTCATGACATGAAAGCAGATATGTCAAATGCACTTTACGGATTCATAGGTTTTTTTAAATCTTGAGGGAGAATATGTCATCCCAATTTGATTACCACACGTTTGGAATGGAATCTGCTTGGAAAGGACAATGTCGGCAACTCGGTTCACATTGTCTGTGAAGATTGACTGATAACTTCTGAGCCTTCAGCAAGCGAATTGTGTAGCAGTAAAACTGTGTCAACTGGGAAAACTGTATCGCTCTGACATGACAGTAAAGCTAACAGGTGTCATGGACATTGGTATTTTCATGTTTCCTAATAGCATGATGGATGCCACTGGTCATTAATTTGTATGAACAGTGTTTTGTGTTAATGATTAAATGAACACTATATACATTTGTTTCTGCTTACCAAATTTAGGAAATTACTTAAATATGCTTTTGTGTTTAAAATGATAAAGCCTCGTAAACATATTGATATGTTGTTGTCCCTTTGACGTTTTTTGAGCGTTACAAAACAGAAGAGTGAGTGAGTTAAAATTTATCGTCACATCGGCAATATTTCAGCCATATCGTGACGAGAAGAATTAATTTTATACATAGTAATTAATGGTAAATTGTAAAAACCTGTCAGCGAAGGACAGTAAAATAACTAGATTACCACAGATTCGAATTTAAAACTAGTATTTAACTCTAAAACATTGTAACAATAGATGACAATACAATGTAGAAACAGGCTATATATTGTCAACAACTGAAGGTAGATCACCATACTAGGGACCATGGGGACTTACAGTACATTTGCTTCCTGCATGGACCCTAGCTGGATTTACACCATCACTTCAGTTATTGGCAATTTTAGATAATCTAGCCATAAATTAAAATAACATTAAAAATTAATGGTAAGTTTAAATCAACTTTGAACTATTTTGGGACTTACGTACCTACAAAACAGAAGAAGCAATCCTTTAACCTCATCTGTTGTGTGTCTACTTCAAGGAATAATATTATACAATTATTAACAGTGTAACACTTTTGTTTTACAATCTTGTCCGACATATGTCAATCTCATCAAAATCAAACCAGCTAAGCAGAGTATGACCGTGAGAAGTGCCGACTTTCGCAGATTATGTCCGTAGGAACTGCCGACCGACTGATTATTTGTCATTCATCTGACTTTAAAAGTAGTCAGGATAGAGAAGCCGGGACAGACAGGGAGAGCCGGCAGATAGCGAGAGGAGCGCGGACAGATCAGAAGAAAGGCAAGTCATTGACTTGAAGCAACGAACTGAGCAGTCAATTCAGCCCGTCCACTGCCCAGGTGTAGGCCTCACTTCGCCGCCTTCCCTTGGTAACCTCTGTCAGAGTCTGTAAGCTTAGTACAAACTGTCCGCCCTGCCCTGCAGGTTGTACTATAAGAAGTACAACAACCATTCCTTGTACGACACTACACCTCGCGTTGTTTCAAGAATTCCGGAGGTGTTAAAAAGTGCGCTTTCTTGCAAAGGTTGCATCTACACAAAGCATGCAATGCCACCGTTAAAGGCATGTTGCCTCAATATACTAAACAAACGTCTGTCAGTCTGTGTTTAAAAACAAGGAAGGTTAAAAAACGAACATTGTTACGAATGTCAATTTTCGAGTCGATCCCCAAGAGAACAAAGGGTAATCCGTTCGGAAGAAAGATACAGAGTCTATTAATAGTGTGCCATTAACGGTTTGGATAAAAGTGACTGCGTACAATTGATTTCCAGTTTTGATGGACACCTAGATATGATGCATGCAGTGGCCTGTTGCAATTACAGTAGTGTTCCATGATGTCATCGGTCATCCAAGTGAATATACCGTTCAAATACAGTAAGCTCGAAATGAAAGGCATCAGCAGACAGGCGGTGTATAATAAATTTATTTTTATGTAAAAGTAAATTGATTATCGGTTGGTAGTAACCAGTCATAAATTTGAACTAGATGCAGCACAGACTGACATTCTATATTATCACTAAAATTGATCGGGTTTGGTTCGGAGCACATGTGTCCTTGCTCTTTAATGGAGACACAATTTGGGACTGACGATTATCTGTTTGGAGGTTTGTTACAATTTATAATTAAATCATTCCACAGATATTTCTGATCGTATGGAGCCTTCTACAGTGTTGTCTTGTTATGTGTTTTAGCAACAACCATGTCATCCCTTGCCAATACACAGTGGAAGATGGAGCAGAAAGAATGACGGCTTATGCAAACTGTGTGATGGTTATAAGGCTGGAGATGAATTCCACTAAATATTCAAATGTAAATATTTCAATAATCAAAAGGAAATGTACTTTATTTTAAAAAACCAAAACGTATTACAATTCCACCGATTATTTAACTATGATATTTGTCCAAAAGAAACTGAAAACATGTTGACATTATTAGTGTAAAAACTCCCTGCGAACCTCTGTCGACCACATATAAAATGTTGTTTGCAATGGTTGGCATTGAGGGTATGACGTCGACGATGTAGTCGGCTTGGCAAAACTATAAGGCTGTTCTGATAACATTACTGACAGACTGAGTTTGGCTTTACGCCGCTTTTAGCAATATTCCAGCAACATCACGGCGGGGGACACCAGATATGGGCTTCACACATTGTACCCATGTGGGGAATCGAACCCGGGTCTTCGGCGTGACGAACGAACGCTTTAACCACTAGGCTAACCCACAGTCACTAAATGCAGCTGGAAGTAAATTGTCTTCGCGAACAGATAATGTACTTAAGTTCAGACGCCTGAATCTAACATACTCCTTGATGCCTCCTGTATCACTCCGAACACAACCTGTCTCATATTTGCGGAGCTAGACGGTGAGGACAATGTACAATGAACGTGTAAATATTACGTACGAAACGTGAGATGTCAAATATCTATATTCTACCGAGAACATCCGCAAGGCCAGACAGAATTGCAATAAAATGCATCAACACCAGTTTATATCTACTTCGGATTCGGACATTGGAGGTTATGTTGACAAAAAACATCAGAAGTGTTTCTACAAGTAGCTTCCTTTGCCTACAGTTGACAGTTGTGATTACATCAGGATTAGATTTGATTGGTTGGTTGGTTTATTGTCCAACGCCGCACTCAGCAATATTCCAGCTATATGGAGGCGGTTGGTAAATAATCGAGTCTGGACCAGACAATCCAGTGATAAACAGCATGAGCATCCATATATGCAGTTGGGATACGATGACATGTGTCAACCCAGTCAGCGAGGCTGACCACACGATCCCATTAGCCGCCTCCTACGACAAGCATGGGTTGCTGAAGACCAATTCTAACCCGGATCTTCACGGGTCCAGGATGAAATAAATGTTTTTGAAGATAAAGAGTCACAAAGAGTGGTAAAATGAAATTACAGAGACGAGGCTTTTTCCGTTGCCAGCACTCTAACACTTTCAGTTTGTAGCTTTTGGAAAGTTAGAATGTGTGTTAACTTTAATGTTGATGTCCTTGTAGAGGACAAGTCATCTTGAGTGGGCGTAATGTTCAATGATCATCAAATTTTGTCTGATAGTGTTAAACAGTGCAGAGGGGAATATTACATCATGGTAACAATTCTTCTACTTACATCACTGTGGAAAATATTGCCAAATGGATCGGCATGTCTAGCCTCAGGCTTTAACACATGGGTGAACATTATTGAACACTTGATAACTCTGACAAGCAACATTTCTCTTTGCAGAGTCGGTGGTGCTACAAGTATGAACTGTTAACATACTTAACTGACACAAGTGTTTATGATTCTTGTGGCCCGTGAAGATTGGTCTTCAGCAACCCATGCTTGTCGTAAGAGGCGACTAACGGGATCGGGTGGTCAGACTCGCTGACTTGGTTCACACATGTCATCGTATCCCTGTATCGTAGATCGATTGGAATGCCTTCTCCAGACTCAATTATTCACAGACCGTCGCCATGTAACTGTAATATTCCTTAGTGCAGCGTTAAACATCAAACAAACAAACCGATGTTTCTTGTAAAGTCTGAATGACCTTGACAATGACTATATTCATTATTCCTGTTTCTGGTATGAGTTAATTACAGATGGGTAGACAATTGCCGACAGCTGAAGGGATTATGTAAACTCACCTTGGGCCCATGCAGGAAGCAAATGTACTGTATGTCCCCATAGTCCCTAGTATGGTGATCCAATTTCAGTTGTTGGCAACCCATAGCCTGTTTTAATATTGTGTTGTACTCTATAGTTAATATGCTTTAGATTTAATTACCAGTCTTACATTTATATCAGTGATATTCTGGCTGCTTTTACTGTCCTTCGCCGACAGGCTTTTATAATTTACCTTTATTTATTATTTTGTTTTTAGTCACGATTTGGCTCAAATATTGCAGATGTGACTTAAAATCTATAGTCACCCACTCACTCACGTCATCACAGCAAACCCTTATGGCAAAAAGTGGTAAAGATAGTTGTATCTGAAGCATGTTAACCTTCACACAACAGGTATACACTGTAAGCATACATGTGTAAGAAGCGATATCCGAGGACCGTTTTCTGTTTAGTTGATTGATTGTAATAGCCACAACATTTTTCCATAATCCTAAGCAATAGTGATGATACCAGGTGTTCGTGGAAGATAAAATATATCCTGACCCATCCGTCGTGCATCTGTTACATACCCATGACGATCCTGGTTAGAGTTGGTCTTCAGTAACCCATGCTTGTCGTAAGAGGCGACTAAGGGGGTCGGGTGGCCAGGCTCGCTGACTTGGTTGACATATGTCATCATATCCCAGTTGCACGGATTGATGCTCAGGCTGTTGATCACTGGATTGTCTGGTCCAGACTCGATTATTTACAAAGCGCCCCCATATAGCTGGAATATAACATAAAACTAAACTCACTCACTCACTCACTCACTCTTTCACTCACTCACTCACTCACTCACTCACTCGCACCTGTTACAAAACCTGCAAAGTCAAGCCACGTATCCACCTGCCATGGTATGGCAAAATAAGGAATCGCATCAAACATCATTTCGGTCACTGGTGATACAAATGCTCTTTACCCCCTGTTCAAATATTAAGTTGGAATATTAGTTGATTGAGCATTGCTCGATATAAAGCGATAGTGGATAGTTCTTGTCACTTTTGTGAATCCTAAAGTACAGATCTAAATATAAAACAGTTGAGGGGTATTTACTGGTCTCCTTTATTTGTAATCAGAGGAAGGGAATAGGTTGTTTGTCCATTAATGAGGAGTTGCAAATTGTCGATATTCCAGAAGCTTAAATCAAACTTACTTGCCAATTTCAATTGTTTCGAAGTTTTCGATCCAGGAAAAAATCTCATGCACCAAGAAACAACAAGAAGAAACAATTAGCACCGAGAGCACGAGAATGTTAACTTCTTGCCCCAATGCCTCGTCTCTAAATTGCACACAAATCACAAATATAGCATGTGTTACACGGGATAAATTGCTGCAAACTGCGAAGAGTTTGCCAAAGGTATTGCCTCATTCGGAAAAACAGAATTTAGAAAGATATCTCCTTCTCATCGGTTTTTTTCCATAAAATATAGATTACCACGGAAGATATCCAGTGATTCACAATTAAAGACACAAAACACAATAGAGGAGGGTGCCCGTCAGCCTTACCTTTTTTGGCGTTAACATATATATTCATCAGGACTAGACATATTATCAGTTGTGATGTATATCTAAAATGGCAAGCTCACAGGAACGGATAAAGCTAATTCCCTAGATCTGCATTTCTATACTATCCTTTATCTTTAAAGTACTACCATCTCACATGGCAACAATCCAGGCAAATAAGTATCGAACCTGATATTTATTTCTGTGTAATGTCAGAATTATTTCTGAACGATAGCCTACAAGGTGAAATTTGGTAAGCTATGGACTATCGGTACCGGCTCTTGTATATCATATATACTATTCCCCACGGCTCTTGTATATCATATTTACTATTCCCTGCGGCTCTGGTATCTCATCTATTCTATCCCTTACCACACAATTTATTTACATGTTGTGTTTAGATCTCGGATATCTGTCTTCGATAGCACTGTATTGATCATCGATGTTCTTTTCTCGGTGTATACGTACTTGATCTGTATCTAATTACATTTCTGAGGTTATTCCGACAAAGGATGGATTTGATTAGGACACATGTGCACTTGTTCAGTCTTTGTGGCTAGAGATGACAAGACTTTATTGATGATCAACTTCTTTTGACAATGTCGTCGATTCGGTATAGATTCTTATAGCATTTTCAAGCGCATGGGAGAATGATGGGGTACACCACTTTATATACAAGATAAGATAATGAGATAACAATAACAAGCGCGGGAAGACAGGGCATCTGAAAAATAGTAAATGCTGGTTCTGGTTTCATAAGTTTAATTCATAGGTTCAGGTATCAAATACAGCTGCATGGCATCAAGGTGTCACCCACACCCTCACTCAAGAGCACATGTTGTACATCTAACATGGCCTCAGATACAAAAGTCGGATTCAAGGGTGGAAGGTTATATTCCCTACAGTTACTGGGTGGATTATGAAAAGGTATCATGGAGCGGAATCGGATTCACAATTACTTCTCTTTAATAGCCGCCCCCAGAATGTCAGAATATTATCAACATCAGCCATATCACTCGACACATAACCTAGAGGTTTTGAATTCAGGATGGAGGCAATTTCTGCAAGGACTGTTCTAAGCACAGGTTCTGTGACGGTTTGCTCCCCTAATATGGCATACAGTCCCTGTTTCACTGAGCTTATCTCCCGCTCCCACAGGCCTCCGAAATGTGGAGCATATGGCGGGTTGTACCGAAATCGGATTCTCTGTGAGGACAGCTGGCTGGTAATCTCAGGATTCATTGCAGTGAATGCATCGTTAAGTTCGCTCTCTCCACCTTTAAAGTTAGTGCCACAGTCTGAGAGTAGCTCATATGGTTTACCATGATGTGCGATGAATCTTCTCACTGCCATCAGGAAAGCGTCCGAGTCCATACTTTCCAGGACATCAAGATAAACTGCCCTAGTCGTCATACATTTAAAGATTACTCCCCATCTTTTATCCTGTCGACGACCCAGTTTTATCCTCATAGGCCCAAAGCAGTCAACTCCAGTGGAGTAAAAGGCTCGCTATTGGCAAATCTGCCATCTTAGGCAACTTTGGGCTTGCTCGTAGCTTCTGGCATTCGATGCACTTCCTTTGGTGTTTCCGGACTGCTTCTCGACCTCGAAGGATCCACACCTTTCTGCGTAGTTCTGCAAGTAGTCTTTCAGGCCCATAATGGTGAAGTCTAGCATCAAAGTCCTTGATCATAAGCTTTGTGATTGTTTGATTTGGGTCTAACGCAACTGGATGCTTGGCATTTTCCGGTATTTCTTCTGCTAGCCTCAGTCTGCCGCCTACTCTGATGATATCATTCTCCGCATCATACTCTGGTGCCAATTCTATCAACCTGCTCGTTGAGAGAATAGACTTTCCTGACCTCAGTGCTACTAGTTCCTGTGGAAAGCTCTCTTCCTGTACCTTACGTAATAGCACAGTTTCGGCAAGTTCCATACAGTCTACTGTGACTTGTGTGGTATCAACAGCCGCCCCATCAAGGCAATGTGCAGTTGCTTTGACTAATGACTCAAATGTAGAGTGCTTCAAAACGTCTGGTAGGTTCACAACTCTTGCTTGACACACAACTGTCTTTCCCAGTTCTGTTTCAGACTTCATGGTGATTTTATCACTTGATGTAGGAGGATATGAGGGCCACTGATCAGAGGGACCAAGGAGGAAGAACGGACCACTTCTCCATCTGGAATCAACGCACAGTTCATGTAGGAATTTACCTCTTGTGTTGTCATCGGCTGGGTTTTCTTTTGTGTTGATATAGGACCAATTATCAACTGGAGTCAATGACTGGATCTCGGTGACACGTGCCAACATACACCTTATAGCGGCAGGAGTCAGATTGTAACCATTTGCGAACTGTTGTTGAATCACTCCAAAAAGGTAGGTATCACTGATAGGTAGGCTCAGTTCCTTGCTTAAGGTATCAGCAAGTTGGGCTCCGGTCAGAGCCGCACACAGCTCCAGTCTTGGCATTGAGATCTGCTTCATAGGAGCAACACGGCTCCGTGCAGCTACAAAGCTCAGACAGGCATCATCATTTTGGTTCACAGTTTTGAGGTAAGCTACCGAGCCATAAACTCGTTCTGACGCATCGCAGAAGACATGAAGTTGTTGGTGGGTTTCAGTGGTATCAAAATCAGGAGGTACATAGCAGCGTGGCATGTGAACTTCAGAGATTCTGCTAAGCTCCGATTCCCATAGTGTGAATTTTTCTCTAAGTTCTCCATGGCTGATCTCATCTTCCCAGGTTCTCTTGGATTTCCACATGTCTTGGATCAATACCTTGGCACGGGCAATGAATGGTGTCAGGTATCCAATGGAATCATATTGGGTTGCAAGTACTTGATATACTGCTTTAATGTTCAGTGTGTCATAGGAGACAGATCGGTATTTGTAGGACAGTGAATCAGAGTCACATTTCCAACAGAGGCCAAGAGCAGCTTCATCTGCATTATCCTGATTCAGGGTCGAGCAGAGTTCGAAAGAGGTTGATTTAGCCTCGCAAGGCAGGTCAGCTAACACTTCAGGTACATTGGATGCCCATTGGCGGATGTTGAATCCACCTTCTTGTAAAACACGTCTCAGATTTGTGACCAGTTCTTTTGCTTTCACTGGATATATTAAACTGTCAAGACAGTTGTCGACATAAAAGGCTTCCTTCACACACCTGGTGACTTCTGGGAATTGTTCTTGTGCGGTGATGGCATGCTTCAGCAGTGCGTATGTTGCACAACACGGACTGCAAGTGGTACCGAATGGCAAAACTTGCCACTGGTATATGGTAGGTTCAATGTCAGTATTCAAATGAATCTCAGTAATGGCTGGTCTTTAGGCAGGAGTCGAACTTGGTGAAACATAGCTTTTATGTCGCCTGAGATAGCAATCTTGTTTCTTCGGAATCCCAACAACACACCTAGTAGAGAAATCCAAGAGTGGGGCCTGGTATCAGTTGCTTGTTAAGACTTTCTCCCTTGTACTCATAAGAACAATTGAAAACGAGACGAGATTTCCCATGATGCTCCACAATATGGTGTGGAATGAACCATGATTCCTCAGACGTATTTGCTTCGTCCTCGCTGATCGCTCTGACATAGTTGGAATTGATAAGTTTCGGGATCTCATTGTTGTGAATTGTGGACAATTCTGGTTTGTTCAGATGGTGTTTTTCTGTTCGTTTCAGGCTTGACATCACAGCTTCTTTGCTTTCATGAAGGGTAGCAGCGTTGTTCCGTCGAAGTAGTGGAGTGGCATAGTGGATCTCATCATCAACTGTCATTTTGACTGTTTCACTATCCAGGATAGACAAGGCCTGTTTGTCCTCCTTTGACCTAAAGACCTGCTTGCTTGAATAGGGTAATGTATCCATTTTCCACAGGTTCTCAACATGATGCATCAATTTCTCACTGTCCCTGGGCAGGCTTGTGAGAAAACAAGTAGTACGGGCGTTACTGACTGGCAACTGAGTGGGTCCCTGTACTGCCCATCCAAACTTGGTACGCACTGCGACCGGTATGCCTGGAGGGCCAAACTTGACTGGCTCAACTGGAAGAATGAGGTTGGCATTATCAGAGCCAATCAGAATGGTTGGACATACATTGTGTATGTTGGGAAGGGCTGAACCTTAGAGATGAGGGTACTCTCTTTGAAGGGAATCAACATCATAGGAGTATTCAGACAGGGCAATATGGTCAGAAGTAAACACATCTCGAATTGTGAATCTCTTATTTGGCTGATCACGCGGGGAAATGTCAAAACTCACAGAATGGCCATGGCAGTCAAAAGTTCCACGCCTTTTGTAGACAGAAGAATGCTGGTAGGTGTCCTCGATAACTCAAGCTGATTTGCTGTAAACGAAATAATCATTGTCCTCATGGACCCATCGTCAAGAATAGCATAAGTCTGAAAACTGCAGGTAGGACCATGGAGAATGACTGGTACTATCTTCAGTATGATGCTTGCTGGATTGGTTGGCTGATCCACAAAAAGTTGCTTGACTTTAGTATGCTGGAAACTCTCTTTGATGTGATTGTTTGCATCATGTAGTATGGTGAGGTGAAGTTTGTTACATTTCATGCACAACTTCTTCAGGTTACACTGTTTAGCAGTATGAGCTCGTCCACAGTTCCAACACCTGCGCTTATCTCTCATCCAGTTGACAACTTCACGCATGGACAGTTTCTGGAATTCCGAGCATGTGCTGATGTGATGCTGTTTGTTGCAGTAAGCACAATATCCTGTTCGTTGGTTCCCTCTTGCTCCATCACTATTATGGGTAGCCTGTGGATCTAACTTGCAGGTATTTGAGTTGAAGACTGAGGTGGGCATCTGTGGTAAACTCCCTCTTCATTACTGGAGTCGATGTATCTCGTACGGGCTTTGGGGCTTGATACAAACCTAGCTGCCTTATGAGGCAATTTTCTTGGCCCGAGCTTTCAGCTTCAACCAATCCGAGAAGTGAAGAAGATTGTAGGTCCTGTCTTTATCAGACTCAGAATACCCTTGTTCAGGCAGTATTCAATAAATCCATCCCGGTTGGTTTGTGGCAGTTTACTCAAAGACGATCTACATGCGACCCACATCGAAGTTCAAAACCGTTGTCACCCTCAAGGGAACGAAGCATTCCAACAAGTGTATGTACAGAAGAGGCAGAGATTTTCAAATGTGTCAAAGTCATTGTATCTCACAGTAGGAAGGTTCATGATCATGGCTAGTTCACTTTGGACCAACTGTCTTGGCTGACCATACGTTTCTTTTAGAGCTTGCATAGCACTAGTGTAGGGCTTCAAGTCATACAAGAAAGCCTCGGCAAGGCGCTTTGGAGAACCACCCAGTCTATCCAGCAGCACCTGAAACTTAAACTGCTCTGACAAATGGACGTGGCTATTTACAATACTGTCAAAAGCCATCTTGAGGACAGCAAAGTCTCTCTCCTTACCATTAACAAACGATGGCGAGTGTAGGCTGGGGATTCCATAGGATAAGGCAACCAATCGTTCTGCGGCATGTAATGTTGATTGGAGGATGCTGTGGCTCTTGGTGGGAAAAAAGCTTTGTTGAGTATGGGAGTCAAACCTTGGGGAACGTGTCACATGCTGGACTTGAGGAAGCAAAACGGAATTAGATGGCAAATCGCCAGGTGTATGAGTGTAATTGTCAACAAATCCAGTCTGGATTCCACATTGAGGATTGATCTCATTACTCAATTCATTATCTGGAAGTAAGGATGTAAACACTGCTGCGTTTGGGTCCAGCAGAGACTCTCGAAGAGACAATGAGAGCTCAGTTTTGGGTGTCACAATGGCAGAGTTATGATCAAGCAACTGATCAACCAGTTCTACTTCTGCTAACATCTCTCTGCTTGACGTACCTGCCTCTTACGGGGAGACTTCCATCTGAAAGCGCTCTCTTTCTTTCAAAGCTTTCCTTTCTTGCATCTGTGCCTGAATTCTAGCATGAATTATATCTTCCTCTGCCCTCTTCTGTGCCTCAAAAGCCTCATCTTCTACTCTAGCTATCAAAACATCTAAGTGAACCTATCTTCACTCTGTCTACGTTTCAACTCCTCTAATTCAGCACGTTTCCTTAATTTCTTGAGTTTTGCAGTTTGCTT
Organism: Haliotis rubra; assembly: GCF_003918875.1. Lineage (NCBI taxonomy): Eukaryota > Metazoa > Mollusca > Gastropoda > Lepetellida > Haliotidae > Haliotis > Haliotis rubra. Next base: position 35,637 of record NW_025766449.1, read on the forward strand.
TCCTGATAGACTGCTTATAACAGTGAAGTAAGACTGCTTAGAAGAGTGTTTACTCACATTTGAACTTCAGACCGATGTGAGACTGAGATTTCCTTGACCTCTAGTTGACTTCTGTGACATTAGACTGAGTCCTCCTACTGCTCCTAAATCCTCTTCCAATGTTCCAGTATGAACACTCTTGTCCTTATTTACATCCCTCTGTGTTAGGGATAGACAAAGTTTCACACACATAGTCCTCAAGATAGGTTGGTGGCCTTCTCTCTCTTCTACTGGCCATAATTCCAATATTTCACAAAGTTCACAAAGTTCAAAAATATTCAGCTATCCGGCTCCTTGGGACCATGGAAAAATAGTAAATGCTGGTTCTGGTTTCATAAGTTTAATTCATAGGTTCAGGTATCAAATACAGCTGCATGGCATCAAGGTGTCACCCACCACCCTCACTCAAGAGCACATGTTGTACATCTAACATGGCCTCAGATACAAAAGTCGGATTCAAGGGTGGAAGGTTATATTCCCTACAGTTACTGGGTGGATTATGAAAAGGTATCATGGAGCGGAATCAGATTCACAAACTTCTCTTTAATAATGTAATACAAACTCTGTTATAGTGGGGTGTGCGATATAGACACTGTTATAGTGAGGTGTGAGATACAGACGCCGTTATAGTGAGGTGTGTGATATAGACATTGTTATAGTGAGGTGTGTGATGTAGACACTGTTTTAGTGAGGTGTGTGACATAGCACACTGTTATATTGAGGTGTGACCGCCTCCGTGGTGTAGTGGTTGGTGACCGGACAAAATCCATCTGGACAAAATCTACCCCAAAAAATTGTCACCCCTTAGAAATCCCCTCTTCTTAACAAAAAAAGTGATATGGACACTGTTATAGTGATGTGTGTTATATAGACACTGTGATGATGAAGTGTCTGATATAGGCACTGTTATTGTGAGGTGTGTGATATAGACACTGTTACAGTGAGGGGTGTGTTATAGACACTGTTATAGAGAGGTGTGTGATATAGACACTGTTATAGTGAGATGTGCGGATATAGACACCGTTATGGTGGAAGTGTCTGATATAGGCACCGTTATTATAGTGAGGTGTGTGACATAGACACTGTTATAGTGAGGTGTTTGATATTGACTCTGTTTATAGTGTGATGTGTGATATAGACACTGTTATAGTGTGATGTGTGATATAGACACTGTTATAGTGAGGTGTTATATAGACACACTGTTACAAATGTGATGTGTGTGATACAGACACTGTTATAATGAGGTGTGCGATATAGACACTGTTATAGTGAGGTGTGTGATAAAGACACTGGTATAGTGAGTGTGTGCACATAGACACTGTTATAGTGAGGTGTGACCGCCTCCGTGGTGTAGTGGTTGGTGACCGGACAAAATCCATGCGGACAAAATCTACCCCAAAATTGTCACCCCGGAGAAAATCCCCACTTCTTAACAAAAGAAAGTGTGATATGGACACTGTTATAGTGAGGTGTGTGATATAGACACTGGTTATATTGAGGTGTGTGACATAGACACTGTTATAGTGAGGGGTGTGATATAGACATTGTTATAGTGTGATGTGTGATATAGACACAGTTGTAGTGAGATGTGTAATACAAACTCTGTTATAGTGGGGTGTGCGATATAGACACTGTTATAGTGAGGTGTGGAGGATACAGACGCCGTTATAGTGAGGTGTGTGATATAGACATTGTTATAGTGAGGTGTGTGATATAGACACTGTTTTAGTAAGGTGTGTGATACAGACACTGTTATATAGTGAGACGTGATATACACACTGTTATAGTGAGGTGTGTGACATAGGCACTCGTTATAGTGAGGTGTGACCGCCTTCCGTGGTGTAGTGGTTGGTGACCGGACAAAATCCATCTGGACAAAATCTACCCCAAAATTGTCTCACCCCCTAGAAAATCCCCCCTTAACAAAAAAAGTGTGATATGGACACCGTTATAGTGATGTGTGTTATATAGACACTGGTGATGATGAAGTGTCTGATATAGGCACTGTTATTGTGAGGTATGTGATATAGACACTGTTACAGTGAGGGTGTGTGTTATAGACACTGTTATAGAGAGGTGTGTGATATATGACACTGTTATAGTGAGATGTGTGATATAGACACCGTTATGGTGAAGTGTCCGATATAGGCACCAGTTTATGAGTGAGGTGTGTGACATAGACACCGTTATAGTGAGGTGTTTGATATTGACTCTGGGTTTAAGTAGTGTGATGTGCGATGGCAGACACTGTTATAAAGCGTGGATGCCGTGTGATATAGACACTGTGCTATAGTGAGGTAGTTATATGGTGACACTGTTACAATGTGATGTGGATACGGGATTACATGTTATAGTGAGGTAAAAGTGATATAGACACTGGTTATAGTGAGGTAAAAAGTGATAAAGACACTGGTATAGTGAGTTGTGTGACATAGACAGCCATGTTATAGTGAGGTGTTATATGATGACACTGTTACAATGTGATGTGTGATACAGACACTGTTATAGTGGAGGTGTGCGATATATGAGATAATTGTTATAAGGAGGTGCGTGATAAAGACACTGGGCATAGTGAGCTGTGGACATAGACACTGTTAGAAGTGAGGGTGTGACCGCCTCCGTGGTGTAGTGGTTGGTGACCGGGGAATCCATCCGGACAAAATCTACCCCAAAATTGTCAACCCGGAGAAAATCCCCCACTCCTTAACTAAGAAAGTGTGATATGGACACTCGTTATAGTGATGTGTGTGATATGGTGACACTGTTATTGTGAGGGGTGTGGATATAGACACTGTTATAGTGAGGGCGGATATAGACACTGTTATAGAGAGGGTGTGTGATAAGGACACTGTTATAGTAAGATGTGTGATATAGACACTGGTATGCTGTAGTGTCTGATATAGGCACTGTTAGTAGTGAAGTGTGTGATATAGACACTCCTATAGTGATGTGTGTGATATAGGCACTGTTATTGTGAGGAGTGTGATATAGACACTGTTATAGAGAGGTGTGTGATAAGTGAAACTGTTATAAGTGAGATGTGTGATATAGACACTGGTATGCTGGAGTGTCTCGATATAGGCACTGTTATAGTGAGGTGTGTGATATAGACACTCCTATAGTGATGTGTGTGATATAGGCACTGTTATTGTAGGAGGAGTGTGATATAGACACTGTTATAGTGAGGGTGTGTGATATAGACACTGTTATAGTGAGGTGTGTGATATAAGACACTGTTATGCTGTAGTGTCTGATATAGGCACTGTTATAGAGAGGTGTGTGATAAGGACACTGTTATAGTGAGATGTGTGATATAGACACTGGTATGCTGTAGTGTCTGATATAGGCACTATTTATAGTGAAGTGTGTGATATAGACACTCCTATAGTGATGTGTGTGATATAGGCACTGTTATTGTGAGGAGTGTGATATAGACACTGTTATAGAGAGGTGTGTGATAAGGACACTGTTATAGTGAGATGTGTGATATAGACACTGTTATGCTGTAGTGTCTGATATAGGCACTGTTATAGTGAGGTGTGTGATATAGACACTGTTATGTTGAGGTGTGTGTGACATAGACAATGTTATAGTGAGGGTGTGATATAGACATTGTTATAGTGAGGTGTGTGACATAGGCACTGTTATATTGAGGTGTGACCGCCTCCGTGGTGTAGTGGTTGGTGACCGGACAAAATCCATGCGGACAAAATCTACCCCAAAATTGTCACCCCTAGAAAATGCCCCTCTTCTTAACAAAAAAAAGGTGTGATATGGACACTGTTATAGTGATGTGTGTGATATAGGCACTGTTATAGTGAGGTGTGTGATATAGACACTGTTATGCTGTAGTGTCTGATATAGGCACACCGTTATAGTGAGGTGTGTGATATAGACACTGTTATAGTGAGGTGTGTGATATGACACTGTTATAGTGAGTTGTGCGGATATAGACACTGTTATGCTGTAGTGTCTGATATAGGCACTCGCTTATAGTGAGGTGTGTGATATAGACACTGTTATAGTGAGGTGTGTGACATAGGCACTGTTATATTGAGGTGTGACCGCCCTCCGTGGTGTAGTGCAGTGGTTGGTGACCGGACAAAATCCATCCGGACAAAATCTACCCCAAAATTGTCACCCCTAGAAAATCCCCTCTTCTTAACAAAAAAAGTGTGATATGGACACTGTTATAGTGATGTGTGTTATATAGACACTGTGATGATGAAGTGTCTGATATAGGCATCACCGTTATT